>NC_136503.1:121150641-121163141 GCF_053919585.1 Euprymna scolopes | reverse complement strand
TGGCTCTGTTTTCTCCCCAAACCAAGGAAATCAATTTTTGTACATCCTGTAGCCTTTATGTGTGTGTATTCACAGATGCGCGTGCCTTGATGCAATCACGTGCCTTCAATATCTCCGAGTTTGCATAAAGACGCACGCATATCATTAACAAAGCTTCTCACACTACGCATCTCGTTTATATATATATATATATATATATATATATATATATATATATATATCACGCACAGAATAACACGGAAGCACACACGATCGCGTTCGCCATGAACAATGTTCTGCACTTCTGCACACGCACACACATGTGTTGAATAAGGATTCACCATATCCTCACACCCAGCACAAAAATGTTGATGGCATTTACTCCTCACTCTCACATACAAGTTGTGACACATTTCGTCATGTTTGATACAAATGATTTTTTTTTTGTTTTAATTTCCGTGCCTATATTAAAAAATTAAATTATTTTTTTTCCTTTCAATTTTTATGAATATACAATATTAGCGAGATTAAACGTCTCTTTGCTCATAAAATTTAAATTTGAAACCTAATTATTCATCTTATCTTATTTGTTATTCACTAAGATTAAGCGCTTACCATTTATATACATCATTATTGATACGAGTTAGACACGCATGCGCTTTCATTATATAAAGATGTTATCGGAAGGCGTTTTACAGAGTTGTTTTCAACGGTAATTAAAGAAAAAAAGAAACACGTTGATGCGCATTAATCTCTATTTGAAATCCGAAAACCTTTTCACCTTTTAACAATCAATACGTTAGAAAACGATATATTTGTTGTTAAATATTATCTGTTATTATTAAGATTAAGTCTCTCCATTTTTTGCTCAGTGTGATTTTAGAAAACTCTACATTTACGAATGTGTTCATATATTTATATGTACAGGGTTCACTTCTAAACAAACTATCCCCACCCCATTCATTCATGCCGTTTAGACACACGCAGCGCTGACATTTGCCGCCCCTCTCCTCTTAGAAGAGGATGGAGTGCCGTGCAAACTTTATCAGTTGCTTAGAAACAAGTGTGTTTATGAAAGAGAAGGAGAGGGAGGAGAAAATGAAAAGAGTAATGGTTGTAGCAGTTATGGTGAAGGCACATTTTGGTATTCTGATACTGCAATTTAAGGTTGGGGAGCGAATGCACATACTATGCGGGTTTCAAATCTCGGTGTGATAGCATATTAGACAGCGAGTGCTACCTTTGAATTTTTGGAAGCGAAATAAATAGCCTTTTTTTCAAGAGATCATTACTATATCATTATCAAAACGGGTTACTGTGATTGAAATCAACCAACACGGCACACATAGGAAATGTCTGGAATTATTAAAATTCCTAATTTGCACCATTATTTTAAAGCAGTTTATAATAAATTAATATTTGGTGTTAGTAACTTGGCATTATATCCTATTTTTACATATATATATATATATATATATATATATATATATATATATATATATATATATATAATAGTTATGGTCATTAACAGCAATTAAAGTGATGTGAAACCCTTTCTTGAAATTTTCGAGGGAAGTAATTAAAACTAATACATCTGGATTATTCGAACTACTGTTCTCATCTTGATGGATATTCACACAATGTTTTGGTATTTACACAACTTTTTGGCCGATGTAACATCCGTCCTTCTTCAAATGTATTTTGTTGAACCTTGTGTCTTGCTGCCCGACTCGAGAATCTGAACGATTTTTAAACAGAAGTCGTTATTTAATGCACGAGGGTAGCGTTCGTTCTGCCATGATCGGGTAAAAGTTATAAATCGCAATTGTATTCTGACTATCGCCCGCACTGAAGATTGAACCCTTAACTCCCAGAAGAGTGTTACTTACAACTGAATCTAACCCGTTACGCCACGGGTCCTTGTGGAAGTTGAGACCAGTAGCCTAAATAATCCAATAATTCAAATTATCGATCCTCATCTCAAAAATTCAGAAACAAACATAACTGGTTAGAATTAAATAATTCATCATGAGAAACGAGATGACTGCTTGCTCATGCACTTTTTCCCCCTCACTGTTGTATGGTTTTATTTGAAAAATAAATTCGTAATAAAACTACTCGGCCACTCGACGTTGCCTGGTTGTAAAATATGTTTAAATATATTTTAATTTATGCATACTTCGTATTATTATATTATATTATTATTTTATTATTATTGAGCCAATTCTCTATTGATTATAATATTGTACCCAGCATATAATCGTGATTTTAAAAGTTAAAACATGATTTGGGTGCAATTGGCAAGAATCTAAGCAAAAATATAGCTCTCCAGCCTTATCCTTTATCATCTATAGGCATAAAAAAAAACTTTTAAAAATAACATTCTTAAATCTATTAATGTATACGCGTAGAAATAACGTTTAGTCGACTTAAACATGCCAAATTCATTTGTTTTGTTTTTTTCAATTTTGACCTCTTAAAAACTAAATTAAATTTGTTCCACATCTCCCATATATCAAGTTTTAAGTCTGGACTAAAAACTTACAGTAGTTTGTTAGCGACCACTCAAACAGACAGGATCATATATATGAGAGAGATAAACACCAAATTAGTCATTTATAAAAATCAGATGTTTTTATCTTGGACTAACTAAATCGAACATTTCATATAACTTCTAAATGAATAATTACTGGAAACTTAAAACTGGTTTGCTGCAGGTTGTCGGCGTTTGTAAGCCTTATAAAATCAATTTGTCTTAAAAACCGGAGTAAATTGGCTTTTTTATTCAGGTTTATGGAAGCACGCGTTGGCGTAGGAGAAATTTTATGTAAAACTTGAAGGAAAAGTAATTATCGGTGATTTTGTTGGGTTTAAATTATTGAGGCTTAAAGTTTGTCATTATAATTCAATGCTGTACAATACTAAAATATCGTTAGTAGCTATTACGGCTGAGTACATCATACTTTCCCCGTTCAAAGAGTGGGACTTCTTCAATCTTATTCAAAGTACCTCTTTTGGGGGAGCTGAATTTTCACCAAATTAAAACTGACCTTGTGTCTTTGTCATCATGAAACGGACATGTGAAATGTTTTCCTCTTGACTTTGGCATATTTGAGTGAGATATATAATTATGGGGAAAATTCAACTCCACAAAAGGGAAATTTGGAGTGGAACAAAAATATACGTTGCCTCAGTTAAGGATTCTTCCTTTTGAATATCAAAACAGGTATTACAGTTTGATCTTAAAAGAAATGCCATATGAAATGGATAAAATGGTGTGTATTCGTATCTCAACCATGCAACCCAATTTGCCACAATGAGAGAGAAAGAAAATAAGTTGGTGTTTTCACCCCACCCAACTCCAAAGAACTAACCCGACGGGTATCGGGCACCAGTCTGTCTGTTTTCGTATTGTCACGCGTCTAAGTCTTCCACCTCCCAAATTTATTTTTCCGCGCGAAAACAAAAGTCCGTGAGAATTTCTTTCAGACGTCAGTTTCTCTGCATTTTGAAACGAAACTTCACCTCTACGCTCTGCCCAATCGTCACGCACCCAACCCCTCTACCTCTTTCCAATAATGAACCTGTTTCTCATTTTATTTTTATCTAAGAAAGGGTGATTCCTAAAAGCGGGTCACTCTTTCCACGGGTGTGTCATGAATTTCAGCTCACTGGTAATGACGGACTATCGAATATATAGCTACACCGATGACCTATGATACTAGACTTCATTTATCCTTAACCGAGGCAATGTTCTACTCCAGAATTTCCTTTTTGCGGAGTTGGATTCCCCCCACAATTATATATCTCACACAGATATGCCAAAGTCAAAAGAGGAAAACATTTCACATGACAAAGTTAGACACAAGGTCAGTTTAAATTTGGAGAAAATCCAGCTCCCCAAAAAGAGGTGCTTTGAGTAGGATCGGAGTCCTCACTACGAAACAGGGCACTCTGGATTGGGACAAATGAAAATGGTCCCAGTCATGATGATTTTCTTTACTGACAGAGGATAGAAAAAAGTTGAGTATCAAAACATACTACAGTAATATTGTAGTTTCAGTTAACTAGAAAAGTTTACAATGGTTTTCATTTTGGCTTGAAGCTCTAATCATTTTGAAATCGGTAGCTTTGAAGTTTGGCCATATTCTCTTGGATTTGAATTTCTGCTGCCAAAGTACTGGATCCACTCTTCTGGAAATACGGCAACACAGCGTACTTCATTTCGTGTTTAAATTTAAAGTAGGCGAAAACCATGAATGGATTGTGTGATTCTCGTAAGCTTATTGTATGTTAAGTAAAATAGACTAAAACTAATTTTTTTACTGGAATCCGCATTTTTTTTATGGCAGATTCTACAGAAACTCGTCAATTGCCGTAAATTTGCTTCCCATTAATAAATAATTCTCAACTACGTTCAATAGCATAAAACTGCTTTTAATGCAGAGATACAATCATTTCAATGGGTTGCTACTACTACTAAAGTCGACTGCTGTTAATGATATCCAAGACAAGTTGAAAGGGGGATCGGAACTGGTAACTCATTGAAGTTTACCAGGGAATTGTTGCCTTCAATGGTGGCTCTTAAAAAAATGTGTCAACTTTTTCAATACGGTAGAATTTGTGTCAGAGTCTTTTTTCTTTATCAGTTAGTCCGTCGCGATTTCTTTTCCTTGATAAATGATATATCAGTCATAGAATGATTCCAATACTTTTACTAATTCCGATCCAGATTCTAAAAGTGCGTTTTTATCTATAATTCTTTTTTATTTGACAAACTTTGTTTTATAATTTCCCTTTATGTATTGTATTGAATTGAAGGAACGCGAAAATGAACATTTGATTTCAATGTTATGTATTTACTTTTCATTTTGAATAATTATTAAAAAAAATAACATCTATAAAGGACACTGGATCGAAGGTGCTGAGCCCCAGTCTGCGGTCAATTTGATTTTGCTCAACTGTTTAACTGTGATGCCGCGATACACATACATACATCTTTGCGTTATATGTAGAGTTATGCATGCTAGTGAATTTATTGATTTTACTTAAAGCTTAAAGGCTCATCGGCTGACTCCAACCGACCCATAACCTCAAAATCGCCCAATCCTAACACATGCGAGACTTGGTGCTCTGGGTCGCAAAAAGAATCATACCGGACGAGGTGTGAATACATGGGGTGTGCCAATGTATGTCAAGAAGAGGTAAAGGAAATGTATTTAAAGGAGTGCGTATAGAAGGGCTGGTGGTGGTGATGGTGCGAAAGTTCAACCTAAAACGGATGAGGAATAGAAAAGGGGAATAGCAGCTGGTAAAAACGTAAGACTGTGGTGGGTTGGGCATTGCGAGAAACTGACCCCCTCCCCGTCCCCATATTAGGGATCTACCCCTCAGCACCCACAACTGTGGACAAAGTATGCTGCAAACGTGACACAGAAGTTAACTAGCCTTATTGATGACAATCTATTTTCATATTCAAAGCAGCATGGGAGAGTTAGCAGATCCACTCCTGATATATTGCTTTAGCATAGAAATGAGGATTGTTCGAAATCAAATGCGTTGAACTGGACTCGTACTGAGGAGGAGAGATGATAGAATACTGAAACAACCGTTTTATGGTTTTCATAGGGAAAGACTGCAGCATAAACCTACGAAAAGTTTTAAGGATGTGTTGAGGGTTAACCTCAAGTTGCTAGAAATTATTACGAACGACTGGGAAGTTCAAACTGCAGATCGAAATGGAGAAATGAATCACAGAAGGATGCAAACAAATTGAGGAAAAGCGTTTCAAGCAGGCAGTGTTGAAGCATGTCCTTAGAAAGAAGATTCAGCAATTCCTGCCAAATTGCAACAAGAACAGAAATGCACAATTTATAACAGATTTCTCCTGCCCAAAGCTGGTTTAATAAACCATGTTATGTCACACAATATCAGACGTGACAAAAAATTGTATGAGATTGTACTGTTTCCTATACCACACAATTATTGGTGAAATATCTTTGGTTTCGTCTAATTCAGGAAGCGTTTTGATAAGACTCCCAACGGTACATAATGAAGTCCCACTGTGACCTATGTGAACAATTTTGTAAGAGTGTAGCTGTTTTGAAGAACCATGCACGTGCGCATGAACGCTCTACATCTATCTGAAGAGATGGCAAGATTCTGTCAAGAAGTAGCAATCATATATATATATATATATATATATATATATATATATATATATATATTAGTATGATCTTGTTTGTACTTACTTTAGTATTGAGAGCAGATTCTGAATGAGAACAAAATCTTTATAGCCCCTCGGCATTTTTCGATTGAGAGGCCTTATCAGCCTAATTAAGGTATCACCTTCCGAAACGTGTAATACATAAAAAAAAATATGATCCCTTGGAACCAAATGAATACTACACTTTGAACTCCAAAATAAAATATATAATTCATTCAGAAATAAGGCACAAGCCATCAACAGTATGGATAATGGTGAGATCTGTACTTACTCTTTGTCGATTCAAAATTTAAGACGCATTTGAACCCAGTATTATTCCTTTCATTTTTACAATTTTTAAGTGCACTTTCAGTTCAGCAGTCAACATTTATTTTTGTGTAAATCTTTCTTTATACCTACTTGCAATAAAGCAAATGATTTAGTTACGAAAAGATGAAAATACAAAAGTAAAGAAAAACACCTAAAAAAATCATTAAGAACATGTTAATCTTTCGCAGAGTGCACCACCAACTGTTTATATTTTTAGAGCGAAAAATGAACAGGTCGATCTTTAATTAGCAGTGAGACTAGTGAGCGGAAACGAAATAGCGTTGGAAGTGGATGGCTTCCTTTCAAGATAGATGCACATTAGGGACACCACCGATAAAATAAAACTGGGAGTAGGAATCTTGGAGGAGTACATACCTTCAATATTCCTACTCCCCACTTATATTTTGCCGAAATAATTAAAATGGGAGAGGACTCACTCAATTAGCTACGAGGCTTCCTTAACCGAGCTAAATTTCATAAAAGACCTGGAACCGCGCATGTGCCATGCTCAGGCAGGAAATACATACTAAACTAGGACTCCTTTTCATACATATAAGTTAGCAACTTCTGCCAACGTTTTGTTGAGTTTCATAAGACGAAATCTTTTTACATCACATCTAATTTTAATCTAAAGCTGATGCTTGAATAATACTTCTATTTAATAATATTTATCCATACCGGAAGTTATACAGCATTATTAAAGTCCAGTGATAAGAAAGTGGAGAGAAAACAATATCGAAAGCTCGATGTTATTTAAGTTTTCCCCTTTGCACAACCAATAATTGAGAGTTCAGCCTACTATTATGATACGTTCGGCAATGACATCAGTAAACATGATAGCGTTTAGAAACATATATGAAGTATACAAAGATTATATATTGTTTGCATTATTTGTATTAATTCGGTGAATGTTTTTATCTTGAGTGTTATTTGCACAACGTTTCGGTTGATTATATGATTATAGCTCCAATCTTCTTCAGGGTTAGAAGTCAACATGTTTGATAGTTGAGAAACGTAAGCGTTGCGCAAATATCACTTTATCGCATTAGTCCGATAAATAATGATGAAATCAGAACGGTAATAGATTATTTATATATATATATATATATATATCCGTAATCCTGTCTGTGTTTGTTTGTTCACAATTTGATTAATATATACAAAAGTTTCCTTACTTTACTCTTTCATTTATTTCTATATATAGCTTCATTCTTGGAAACTAGATACAATAAAAAGATTATGTCATTTGCATATGACATTAAGAAAAATCGATTTTATTAAATAGCGCTATCTTAATTAATGTTTCTAGCGAGATAATTGTTTTCAGTGTTTTATTTAAAATTGTTTTTAATACATTTTAAACAATAATTATATTGATAACACTTATTTTTTGGGGAATTATTATTTCAACATCGAATTTTTAAAAAACTTTTAGAGTTATTTGCCCCTTAGAATCTTCCGATCATTTCATTTGTTTGTTGTTATTATTCTTTAAACAGCTATACAGAAATCGCAAATTTTACGATGTGACCCATCGTTGTTTAATACCTAAAAAAAATAGGATCTACTGCCCCCCCTCTGAATTCCACAATTTACACTTTTCTTTCTTTTTTTTTCACGTTAATCTCATCGATTACAAACTTTAATTTCTAATTAAAAAAAAAGGTAAATTTTTACTACGTGACTCAGCGTCTTTTAACCCCTAAAAAAATTAGGACCTACTTTTTTGGGGCCCTAATACGTTTAAACAATCTTTATAAATAATATGAAAGAATAATTTCGAAAAAAAGAAAATTAACATTTTAAAGTGGGGGATCACTTTTCTATATAAATTTAACGTAAAAATGAACACCAATTTTGGCCACAAAGCATTCAACGAGATATATCATCTCTATCATTTTTTTTTTTCAAATTTAGCGATGGAGATGGATGGGGCAAAACATGACAAATACAGTTTTTTTTTGTTTGGTGGGCGTGGGAATTACATTTGAAACATAAAATAATTATAAATTTAATTAATTTTTATGACACCATTCTGTACTTTCACCTTACACTTTTATAAACAAAATGAACCCCAACATATGACAAATTCATTTTTGTTATTTTGGAGGGAGATTACATTAGAAGCATAAAATGATGAAAAATTTAATTTAATTGTTTTGAATTAATTGTTGATAGATCTTCATTTTTTAAGGAGTTCTATCTACTTGGTTATTTTTATTTATTTATTTATTTATTTATGCGATCACGCGAGCATTCGCTGTTATGTTTAGTGAAACAAAAGTTCTAATGATTTATTTTTAATTATTTTTTTTTTAGGGTGGGTATTTATAGTACTCAATATCCGGGAAATAGTTTCTTCTATCTGTATCCATTCTGCCGAAATATCTGGTGGAGAGGGTATCAGGTACTTCTTCTTTTAAGGAACGATTAAATTTACATGTTTTTATCCGTTCTTTTATTTATGGAATTGTTGTGAGGGTATCCATGTTACCCAGGATGAAAATGATTAGTGTAGCAGGTGTGTTCCAAACGGAACTGTATGTAAACCCAGGCAACGCTGGGTACTCATGCTAGTATATATATATATATATATATATATATATATATATATATATATATATATATATATCACCTACGTCACTTCCGGTTTGGCGGTGATCTTAACAGCAAAGACGTCAGGTTTTTCCCCCCATTCTTTTCCTCCTTCGTGGTACGGGTTCGAGCCTGCCTTCCTAATACCATTCTTTTTCTTTTTGCTCAACATACACCTCCAAACGCCCGGGCAACGCCGGGCTGAAATGCTAGTTACATGTGTGTGTATATATATATATATATATATATATATATATATATATATATACACTAGTGTCGAAACTTTTGGATATATCGAAAAAATGTGTGCCTACTTTCCGATGCGAAAAACGATTCTTTTGTCTTTTTTGTTTGATTTTATTTAAAACAAAATCGTCCATTGTTGGTGACTAATGATAAAATATTGATTGTAAGACTATTAAAACTACAACTTGCAGATCGTTCGCCAAAATGTCATTTTTCGTTTGAAAAAATATCTACACATTTAACATGTGTTTTTTTTTTTTTTTTTTTTCGGTAAATAGGAAAAATAACTCAATAGTTGAATATTTAAAGATTTATGAATAATCAAAATAGATCAAATGTCAGAATCCTCACATCACACACACACATATATATATATATATATCCCCTCTAAAATTAAGTTTTTCAATTTTTTTTTTTTAATTTCAATTTTTTCTTGCCTGATGAGATCAATAATGATCGAAACGGTCTGCACATCGTAGCAAGATATGACTGTATTTACGTAAAGAAAATAAAAATTATATACCCCCACATATATATAATGTACACACACATATGCACATATATACACATGTACATGTATACACGCTCATATATACTTATACACACGTACACACAAAAAACATACACATACGCATTAAAAATATCCGAAGAAACACGTTTAAAATATAAACGGAATACAAAAGACAAAAAAAAAAAACAAACTATTTCTCCATATAAAAAAAAGGGTTAATACATGTAAAATAGACCGTTAAAAATAAAAATCTACTCACTCTTCCTGCTAGATGTGAATCCGGCCTACAAAACTGTAACTGTAATAAGAGAGGTAATTAATATTAAACGTGTTTAAGGGCAGGTAATTCGACAACATAAAAATCATGGTTTTCTATTACTTTGTTTATATAAAGACGGAGTGAAGTCTAAAGACCGGGTAACAAAACAATAAAAAGGCGTCAAACGTTTTTATAAGTGCATGTGCATCACGTGACCAGGTTAATGTAACGTGCGCTTGCGCTTGACTCCACATTTTTTTCTTATCAATCTTGTTTTCTTGGAGATGAGAGTTGGCACTTTTTGTCTTCGATATGTAAAAATGAAGTTAAAATTTAAAGGGAAAAAAGTAAATAAAATGTGAAATCGCTTTTCAAAAAAAAAAAAATCCTCATCTCTCATTGAAATAAAAAAAAAAATCGATTTTTTTCAGCCATTTTGTAAAAAATAAAGTTCGCAACACAATATTCTTTTCGAAATCCTTTTCACTCGTATCATTTCTTGGAAAAAAAGCAACAAATAAAAACTTAATGCTAAATAAATAAAATGTCCTAAAGTAAAATAAAAACTTGCTGAAATTATGACATCATATCTGCCGCTGGCACTTTCGTTTGGAAAGTTCCCAAAACGGAAAATCCTGCAATTCCTTGGTCAATATCAAAACTGTTGCAATGGTTACTGAATAGGATTGTCAGCTCAGTGTAGCAAGTTTGTGTTCTATCTTTGTAATTTTCCAACTCCAAAGTTGGAGAAACAAAGGTCACACCCTGAATGAAGCAAATTAAACAAAGCCTATCTCGTTATATATATTGGAAGAATATCCGGCTAGCATTAATTCACTACTTTTATGCCCCTGATTAAAACTAACCTATCATGCTTCGAAACCTTATCCACTCGATGGATTTCATTCTAGATAACGCCGACAATTAAAGTATTAACTTTTAAAATGTTTTTCAAATGTAATTGAAATTCATGGAATTGTTAATAGATTGGTGCCTAATGATTGCGGGTCATATTTAATGAAAATCAGAAATATCCGTGTTCATGTTTTCTCTTCAAAATAACATTCAAAATACCCCAAAGAAACGGAAGTCTGATACAATTTTATGAAAATTGCAGCTATCTGCATTTTCATAAAAGGATTCTATATCCTTTCTAATAAAACTAAATTCAAGTAAATATTTCCAACATTATCCACCCTTAATCCTAGCAGCTGTGTTTCAAAAGTCAAAATTATCCGTAAATTAGTCTAGAAGTCAATGCTACGCATAGAAACATCTAAACATTTACCCAACTTTATATGAATACTTTATATGAATACTATAAGAGTAATTTGAATTGGATTACTCATCTGGAATTAAATTTTTGGAATAAAGAAAAAATGAGTTTTAAAACTAGTTACATTTAAGAAATTGAAAATTAAAATCAAAAATGAGTTTCTTTTTGCTAGTTATCTCTCACTATAATTACAAATTAAATAATATTACTGTTGGTGTTATTTTCTGTTGCTTGTAACACTCTTTTATTTCCTATTACTTTCGATTGGTAATAAATAGCAAGAGTGACAGCTGCGAGTCATAGATGTCGTGTAGAAATACGAGTAGGGGGGCAATATGCAGTAAGGGGTTAGGGTAATAGACACTAAGATTACTTGGTGAGTTAATTGCAAATTACAGCTAATTATATCAGTTGAAAACATTTTTAAAATATAGCAATCCCAAAACTGAAAACTATTTTGCTTGATTAAAATGTATATAAAAAGGAGCTTTGCTTAAAGCATATGTATGTATGAGTCGTTTCATAGTTTCATATATGTGCACGCCTCCATGTAGTTACAACGCTCTCTCCCTCGTCATTTTAATATGCATATCCGAGTACACGTAAACTGTCTCAGTTCATTCTAAAATAAGGGGGGGGGGGAGAAAACTTCGATTGATCATTGCTGAACCAACAACTTTACATCGTTTTTTTTTCTCAATGAACTACAACACTGTTGCTTCAATAAGGAAATTGCATTGCGAGACAAGTGCATATTTCTACGCAACACCTGATGCCATCGTGACGCATGTTCAAGCCTTACAGTCATGAGTTGTATAATAATCTTACGAACAAGAAAAGATTTTCTTATGGTAAACATTAACAAAAGTTCGTGAATTCAATAAACGGTAGCGCTATATACACAGAAAGCATTGTTAGTTTTTCATAGAACTGCGTGTTAGAGTGTACGTCATTTTAATTCAACCTCATACATTTACAACTATCCTAAATATACCCATCATCAGAATGAAAGTCTACCTCTAGGGTTAAAATAATTATGAAAAAAATTGTTTTTACTCCATAAAACGTCTCCCCTCGTCCCCCCCAGAAAATGAAATCA
>NC_136503.1:121108141-121140641 GCF_053919585.1 Euprymna scolopes | reverse complement strand
AATTGCAAGGTTAAAGTACAGAATAGGTACAAAACACCCTCCCCTCCCCATATTAAGGATGGCTTTTTAAATAATAGCGTAATTATTTCAGCATGGATCACTCTCTGCATGAGTACCCATTTTTCTTTTAATATTCATAAAAAAGTAAAACTTTTTTCAAAATAAATAAATGTTAGTAAATGTGACAAATAATCGTTTAGTTACGGCAATGTCAGTAAATAAAATATGTTACGTGCGGTGTGAGGTGGGAGACTAAGTGAGCGACTATTATTTTTTTTCTACTGGTCGCCATGGAACTCAACGCCCAAGGAGTACCAAAATGTAATTTTTTTTGTCAAATAAATAAATTTCAAGCAATTTTTGCAATAAATAATAGATAGCAACTTCGTTAATTTTACGACTCGCCCCAGCATATTATAAACACCCTAACTTCCCCATGTTAAGAACGGCTTTCGAGGTTTATGGAAGGGCGTTTTTTTTGTTTTTTTAACATGGGGGGGGGGGGGGTAGGGTGTTTATAATACGTTGAGGCATGTCGTAAAAATGAAACAGTTTAGAAAAAGTTAAAACAAACTTTTTTATGTAAACAATGCCGTGAAAATAAACTAAACAATTAAAACGTAATGTTTCATGAGTGAAAAGCCTTAACATAAATAAAATTTTAAAAATTGGTAAGTACATAAATGAATTTAAATTTTTAAAATATGGGATTATTATTTTTTTGTGTGTGTGCTAATGCAGAGAGTGATCCGCGCTACTTTTTAAAAATCGTTTTCCACGTTTAATTAAAGTTTTATGATATGTTTTTATTCAATTGTAAGGTTAAAGTACAGAATAGGTACAAAACACCCTCCCTTCCCCATGTTAAGAATGGCTTTTTAAATAATAACATTATTATTTCAGCACGGATCACTCTCTGCATGAGTAAGTTTTTTTTTTGTTTTTTTTTTTAACTTATCGAGTTAACAGAAAATTAAATCTTTCGTCAATTCGTGGCTGTGAAATGAATCGAACCGGAAATTCAGTTTTATCAACAGAACAGATTCGCAGTAACGGTTAAAAAAATATATTTATTTTATATAATATTTTAATAATTCGCGAGGTAAATTTATTTCAATAACATAAAAACATACCTCGACTCTAAAGATGGGTTGTCTGAAAATTTCAAATAAATTGGTAACGTAGAAATAGGGTTTTATTCGTTTAGGACGAACCAACTTTACATTTATATATATATATATATATATATATATATATATATATATATATATATATATATATATATATATATATATATATATTCAAAAAGAGCTCAAAGTTTTGTCTATTACTTTTTAACTAAAGTAAAAATGTTCGACATGTCCCCAGCCTCGATCAGGAAAAAAAAATAAATCCTCATTAATCCCGTGACCTGCGACTTGGGTCAGTTACTGGTCAGTTAAATTTGGCCCATTACAATACAATCAAATAAAAAAAAGAAAAAGAAAAGCGTTGACCGAAAAGCCGGGTACGAATGAATGATAATACCGCCATTCAGTCAATAAAGCTTCTGCCCCCCCCCCCCCCGATTCAACGTACTGCTTTCTTAGTCTCCTTGATGAGGGGTGGAAGAGTCTCTCAGGACCTCCTCACGGGTTCTCGATTGTTCGAGATTGGATTTTTCTATCAAATGAACGACTACTCATGGAGCTATTTAACCCTTTACGCCAAGCAACCAACGAGTTTATATACAGGGTACCCCCCCCCCCCCCAAAAAAAAACAGGACATTCAATTGTTTTTCTGAGCATTTTACAGTCAACGGAGAAAAAAAGCCCATAGACCCTAGTGTTTTGATGTGATGTTTTGAATATAATAAACTAGTTATGACCAAAGTTTCATTTCATTCAGACAAAACACTAAGAAACACTATTTAGAGTTGGAGCCAGTTTTTTTTTTTTCGGGGGGGGAAGTCACCCTGTACAACATCGAACAATTTCTATATCCCAGCCGTTTGAAAAAGAAGTTTCACTGCAGACCTTATGAACAGTAAATGTTACAAAGGTTAGTTAACTGCAACAGTGTTCGGGTTGTACAAAAAATCGACCATTTTTAATAGGAGTCAACGGACATTTAAAAAAAAGTGAAGCAAACAAAAATATCAAGGAGGTGTATTTTGCCTTTCATGACATTTGTTTTGTTTGATTTTTGATAAAACGCTTTTAAATAAACATTTTTAAAGTAAAGACAAAAAATAGTATTAAGTGTTGAGAACGAAATATTAATGAGTGTCGATAAACTAAATCACGCAAGGTCTTCCACGGAATGGTTTACTAAGTTTACTGGATTTCGGATCCCTCGACGTAAATAACTTCGATCAACCACAGTAGTAGCGAAATCCTACCCCTTTATTATAGAATCCTCAAAAGCCAGAAAACTTTGAACTTTAATAAGTTTTTTTTCCTTGTACAGCTTTACTTCGTTTAAACATCTTACGACACAACTCCCCACTTAGGATCCTTCTATAAATCTGGCTCTTAATCACGTCTCAATGGCAATATGCTTTGTTTGGGGTTGAATTAAAAAAAGAAAAGACCTTCATGACACTTGATTAAAAGAGAAAAAACGATTTAAACGAAGGCTGAAACATAAATAAAAACCTGTTCGAAATACGCATTGCCAATTGATGTGTGGACACCCCATTAGAAATGCTATTTGTTGGGAAGCTGGATTTTTCTCGGATCAAAACCATAAACTTCGCACTACAAAAAGACTAGCCGTTAAGTCATATTTACTTGCCTCCCCACGAGGGCAGAAGACAAAAATCCCGCTCCCAAAAAGCAGTACTTTGGATTGCGATAAAAAGTTAAAATTGCTTTAGTCTAGAAGGATTTCTTTTTCACTAACCAGGTAAAGGATAAATGAAATAGCAAGAGTGTCGAT
Organism: Euprymna scolopes; assembly: GCF_053919585.1. Taxonomy (NCBI): domain Eukaryota; kingdom Metazoa; phylum Mollusca; class Cephalopoda; order Sepiida; family Sepiolidae; genus Euprymna; species Euprymna scolopes. The sequence goes on along the minus strand of NC_136503.1, from coordinate 121,137,721 downwards.
AATCCAACTGCCCTAGAGGACAACGTGAAAGAAGTGTATGTGATGAGGAGTGACAAATCGATGCAATAATGAACCCAGGATGTATTATTATGGGCCGTGAAACGCTGTATGACGACCCAGTCGTGGGTTATAAAAACGGTTTAGAAAATACGTAAAAACAGTCACAGTAAATACAGCTCTTTCGCGTATTTTCATGAATCGCGAGGGAAAAAAGGCCGAGGCCATATAGTTTTGGACAGTGAAACACGAGTAATCAAGGCTGCAAATAAATTTTAACCAAATTTTTCATGAAAAACGGCCTAAGAAGGTCAATTGGAAAATGGTAATTATTAATGCTATATAAAGTAAAAATAACTTAAACCTATATTGAAAATATAGACTCTCAAACATATCTATTTTAAATTTGTTTCGTATTGTTTTCTTAAGTGATGAAATCGAATTTTTTTTTTTTTTTTGCGCTAAGGACTATTAATAATACATTCTAGTCTTCATATTTTTAAGACGTTAAACCACTCACAAATATAGGTGGGATTCCTCTTTTTTAGGTAATAACGTGTTGGAGAAAAATAATTATTTCAAAATTTAGAGGGGGGACGAGGATTAATTAATTTGTGTGTATATATATATATATATATATATATATATATATATATATATATATATATATATATATTATATACAACCAACTTTTAAAAGAGGCCAAATAGAAACTTCTAAGGACAAACTACTTTTTAAAAAGGCCAAATTCGCGAACTTCAGCTTTAAAAATGCCAACGTGGCAACTCTGAAATGGAAATCTACTTTCATCAATAATTAATTTTCAATTTAATCGTTTTTGAGGAATTACGAATTTCAACATGAGATTAAGCAGATGCCATCGGTTTTAATTGATGATATTTCGAATTTTGGAATTTGCTATTACAATGAAGAAGCGCCTTAAATAAATTATCATTTTTTTCATTCATATATATTAGGTTGGTGCAAAAATAATGTTTTCTGACATGAATCTAAACATAAACAAAGACATATCTTATCCTGTAGAGTGCATTTTTATCGGATAAGGGATAAATTATTTGATAATGCATTATAAAATAATTGCACGTTTGGGACATTTCTAGAGTGTAAAGCGGTCATGGGCGGTTAATTCAACATTACTTGTCGAAATATAATCTCACATACTGAATTCTGTTCACTTGAATTAGCCGCTGAACAACGTCATCTATTAAAGCGGCCTTTCTTTTAAACTGAAAAGAGCAAAGTGTAGCAACTGTTCTGAAGCTACATTTTTGTCTCCGATCAATAAAAGGAGAATTTTGTCACAATCCAGAGTGACCCCTTTTTAGTGAGGCGAATTTTTCCCACATTTAAAACCTGACCTTTGTGTCTAACTCCGTCCTCGTGTGGAGGAAAATAAAACGAAATAGTTTTAGCGATTGATAAACGATATCTCATATGTTTCCCTTGAAATTGATTTGATCTTAAATTATATGTTTTTTTATTTGTAAATAATATTGCAAGTTTTTAGTGGGAAGCTATGCATAAAGATGCTTAATTTATTAATGACTGTTAACGTTAAATTTATCTTGTACATACTTTTCCCCTTTGTTCTTGACTCCCACCCGCACGAATAATTTTATAATTAATAATAATTAGCATTATTATTCTACGTGTTAATAAAAAGATAATGTTAAGACTATAAAATTGACAATTTCAATAATCATTGAACAAAAAAGAACTTAACTATAAGCACAAATTAAAATATAACTCCTCAATAATCTAACAAGAAAAGCGACATTAAAATGGTGTTATAAAGAATCAGTTTGAATAAAAATTCAAATTATAAAACACAAAATGTAATTTTAGGATCATTGCAAAACATCAAAGGAAAAATAATCCAGTCAATTATATTTTACAGAAAACATGTTTTACTAAATTTCAATTTTAAAGTTCAAAAGTTCATATAAACATTTTACCGCCTAATTTTAAATTGTCTGTTTTGGGACCACCGATACAATTTCAGTCGAGCAATAATCTTTGAACAAGAAAAGACTTAATAAAATGTAACAGCACACATTAAAATTCGCCGATAATTTAATAGCATCAATAAAAAAAATTTGGTGTTACCCAGTTTAACTTTAAAAATTCAAATGTTTAAACTTTTGTTTTTCAAAATTTTATTCAAATTAGACATTTTTCGTAAAATAGAATCCGGCCTGGTTGTATTTTTTGAAACGATGGCCAGAATAATCGAGTATGAGGAAAATTGAAGTATCGATTCTATATTTTAAACCCTACAAAAGTTTTCTTTAATAGAAAATATGCAATTAGACTATAATTTAATGGGCCTTTATTCCATTTTAATGGTAGAATATTTTCAAATTCGAGCCAGATCGTCTTTGAAGTTAAAAGAAAATAATTCAAAAGTATTATCTTTTTATTGTGTCAACTTTAGTCGCCATATTGTTGAGGAGGGGGTTTATGCATTTCGTTCAAATCTTTAATAAAAAAAGAATCCTCAAATATTTTTTTCAATTAAACTTTTTATAATTAAGCTATTTAAAAAGTAATTTTATTGTTTTCTTTGTCAGATTGCATATTCAGTATCAAGCATGATTAAAACGGAAACAAGATATTGTTCATTGTGCCTCAACTAATTTAAAATCAATTTGAAATTGTTTTCATATTTTGATTCAATTGAAAAGTCTATATTAAAAAATATTTTATGATAAAATAGTTAGGAACATACATTAAATAAAGAATATTTTAATTATTTTTTTTAAATATATAATTTTATAAAATTACTCCCGTTCCCAATCTATTTAGGTTTTATGGGAGGTTAAAATCTGGCCCTCAGAAACACTAAAATCGCCAGTTATGCCATTATAAAATTATCCATTTTTTGTTAAAAAAAAATTTTTACAATTGAATATTTAGGTCTTATATTTTTAGGATTAGTTGCATAAAATATATTAAACACGAATATTGAAATATCAGCACACACACACACACACGTTTTGAATTATGAACCAAGTAAATCATGTGTCTATCTTACTTCCATGTCATACTTTATCTTAAAGAAGCGATTATTTACATCTGTAATGATATCCATTGGCAATAAGCATTTTATAGCTTTATAGAAAATATCACAGCTCATTAAATAAACAAATTTACATGATCTGACATGAATTGTTTTTTTAAAACATTAGAATGAAATACGAATAGTTAAAATCTTTAGTTCAATTTAAAATAGAATGTATGGAACAAATCATGAAGAGTGAATTATTTACTGCAAAAATGTGATATAATCGCAAAATATTGCACTGCAATCTAATTAGTAAAAGAGATCTTGGCACTTTTCAAATTTCCCTCCTATTTTTTTCAAAGACAAATTTACAACATAATAAAAATACGTAAAAATATTAAGAGATTATATCGATTTTAAAAAAACATGGAACCAATTTACTATTGCTATTTTTTTACAAAATAACATATTCATAACTGATGCAAAAATAAAGCATGACAAAGCAAAAAATGTAAAAAAAAAAAATAAAAAAATAAAAAATAAATAAAAAAATGGCGACTCTCACCTACGACGGAAAAAAGTGAACATGGTGATGCGATCCGAGTTGTTTCTGCCTAAATGTGCCTAACTTTTAACGAATTATATACCCTACTATGAACATCACACGCCTCTAGATGAGATTTGTTTCTACCCTACCACCACCACTACATATCCTTAGATACAAGTTCAATCTTCTTACGCGGGTAAACGCTCGGTCATCATTTATGATTCTATCTTTTAACCATGGCGCACCTCTTCGATAATGTCCTCTTCCTCTCCTCCAAACAACACAACCAAGGGTCAATACCTCAATGGTTATGGTCAAATGGCCGAGAAATTATCAAAATGAAAAAAACTTCAACCATTTCGTAAATGGTTGATGAATCACCCCCCTAATTTTCAACCGGTATTCTGCAGTTGTATTTTTACGACCTAACCCAATGTAGTATAAACACATGTTAACAACGGCTGAATAAACACCACAACCTCGAAAACTATACTACATACTAAAACATACTATAAAAACTATAGGAAGGGGCCGGTGATTCTCATTCAGCCCCCCCCCCTTAACTATATAAATCCACATGCAATTCGACCTCATCACTAAGCGATACTTTTTGTCTACGCCACGAGACGCCATTAAACACAAATGCTGTCGCATATAGTTACCAATTCATTTCTGTCCAGTCATGAAAGACATGTGTTTGATCTGCTAATTGCACATGATTAGCGATCCAAATTATGAAACGATATCATATGTGATACGTATAACCTTTAAAAAATATTTGGGTTTTACACACATTTCTTTTACATCTAGTGCTTCTTAAGAATGTGTGTCGCCAGAATTCATAAAAAATTACGATTTAGCCGAAATTTTCGAACGGATCGATTTCTTGGTTCATTACCTAAAATGATAAAAAACAAAGTTCGTGCAATACAGTTTAAGAATAATTGCCCAAGAGAAATTTAAATATCCGTCTCAATTTTTCTTGAGATTAATAACTATTCTTAAAATTACACCATTATGATGGTGAACTTTTGATAAAATATGAAATTTCTTACCAATTAGTTGCACGGAAGAAAGTAAATCAAATGCAAAGCGATTAATATATTTATTATATTCATTATATTGATATATTTATTTTGCTAATATTTATTATGCTCATATATTTATTATATTCGTATATTTATTTTGCTCATATTTATTATATTCATATATTTATTATATTCATATATTTATTATATTCATATATTTATTATATTCATATATTTATTATATTCACATATTTATTATATTCATATATTTATTATATTCACATATTTATTATATTCATATATTTATTATATTCATATATTTATTATATTCATATATTTATTATATTCACATATTTATTATATTCATATATTTATTATATTCACATATTTATTATATTCATATATTTATTATATTTATATATTCATTATATTGATATATTTATTTTGCTAATATTTATTATGCTAATATATTTATTATATTCGTATATTTATTTTGCTCATATTTATTATATTCATATATTTATTATATTCATATATTTATTATATTCATATATTTATTATATTCATATATTTATTATATTCACATATTTATTATATTCATATATTTATTATATTCACATATTTATTATATTCATATATTTATTATATTTATATATTCATTATATTGATATATTTATTTTGCTAATATTTATTATGCTAATATATTTATTATATTCGTATATTTATTTTGCTCATATTTATTATATTCATATATTTATTATATTCATATATTTATTATATTCACATATTTATTATATTCATATATTTATTATATTCATATATTTATTATATTCACATATTTATTATATTCATATATTTATTATATTCATATATTTATTATATTCATATATTTATTATATTCATATATTTATTATATTCATATATTTATTATATTCATATATTTATTATATTCATATATTTATTATATTCACATATTTATTATATTCATATATTTATTATATTCATATATTTATTTTGCTCTTAGAAAGTTGTACACATTTAGCAACAATCGAAAACGTTTACAATTTTTGACAAAATTGGTGAATGCATTCTTACGAAGCTCGGCATGATAATTCCTAAAAAGAAATCAGTTTTAGCCGTTGCCAACTTAGAGTATTTTCCTGTTACATCTGCCGATTTCGTCTGGAATTTAGCTGGTAAAATTTAAACCTAACGATAGAATTTTTGTTTTTTTTGTAAAATTATAAAAAAGTTTCTTAAGCACAAACGATTTCAGCGTATAACGGTAAAAGAGACGCTTCTTGGGTACACTATTCCCGACAAATGTCTACCAGTAACAAATGCTAAACAAAAAGACAAGCTTGAGATTGAAACAAGGCTACAAGGTTGGAGAAAAGTTAGCACACCAACAGCAGAAGCACTCTCGGCATTCCCCAGTAAGAGCGTTTCGGTTATTTTATTTTCAAAGGAACTCCTAGAACTACCCAACACATCACAGTCCCGACAGACGGAAAGTTTGAATTACTGAATACCATTCTCGAGTGTCTTCGGTCTCTGTACACGAATTTGTGAGGAAAACTTGGCACGAGGATACGTCAGCCAACAAGTAAACAATGATTGTCCAAATATTCAAAATAATATCGTATTCGAAGCCCAAATAAGATGCTCTCGACACAACTACACATTGGCTTGGATGAGGAATGGTGCATCTTTTCCTGGTGTTGTTTCTTCAACAACACATTAAGCTAGATATTCCACCGACTAGATGCACTCTTCTTCTGAATCGGGTAAAATCAAGACACCACAAGAAATATACTATAAAGTAGTTCATTCCTAAAATCAAGAGAAGACAATGAATGTTCTTCATTACTAACTCAGCATTTAAGAGGTTAAATAGAAGTTGAGTTAAACAGTTGGATATGCATGTTATATAGAATCAAATGTTAGTCCCATCAAGGGCCTGTGATTTCTGCAACTTTACATTAAATTAAGTTGAAAAACAAATCTTCCGTAGTTGTCATGAGGGTGACATGTTTAGACACGCATTCTAAGTTCTTCTTACCTTTGAATGTGGTTTTATATGGAGGATAGACCTCTTTACTCCCCCCCCATACGAAGATTAAATCCAAGATGGACGATTATCGCATTATCGCTATTTTTAATTTTCTATTATGGAACGAGTCAAGTATTCAAGAGAATAGTTTGACATTCCGTGACGAAAAAATTAACTCATTCAAAAGTTCTAAAAGAGTGCAAAGGTCATAAGTTAACACCAAAAAGCAAATTGGATTTAAGCGATGAAACAATGACACCTCATTTAGAAATAGAAAGTGTTTCATCATAATAGCTGCAAACAGAATTTTAAAGATTTTTTTTTATAAAATATTGGCATATTATACGTAGTTTACAAGGATATTTTGCCAATTTTCAAATTGAAATATTTTTTCATTTCATTCTTTTGTTTTATCTTACAAGTATTCAATAAACTGTAAAATTAAATATATTGTTCATTGTCTTTTGAAAAAAAACAAAAAAACAAACAAAACAATCGATACAACTCGCTTCCAAGTCTAATCCAGAAATCATAAATATCTCTCCACAATTTATGAAATGATTACGTTTCTTCGTGGTAAAACGATCGCTTTAAAAAAAAAAAAAATGATGTGTGCGTGTGTTTGGACGAAATGAAAAAGTTGCTACAGTGTAGACAAATGTGAGCAGTGTTGCCAATATAGCGGTTTTCCCGCTAGATCTGGAAATTTTGTGTGCAATCTAACGGGTAAAATTTTGAACTAGCGGCTAGCGGTTTTTTTTCTAAAACGTCTGAATATATTTGACACCCACACACCCGTTCGCTAGTAACGGTCGATGTTCAAACTCAGTCGGCGAAGCGGGGACCAACCAAAAGGCCATGTCAGGCAATCAGACATTTTAAAAGAAAAAATGACTGGGTTAGAAAAGTTTCTCTTGGATATGACAGAGTCGCATGCAATTTTTTGCATTCCTTAAATATGCGCACAAAAGAACAATATTAATTCACTGTCTTTAAACTTTTATTCAAGCGAGAAATTGGTTTCTACTCGATGCCATCAAGGCAGCAAAATCAATTTGCAAATCCTGATAATCACGATATGATAAGCAAACTGTTTCTTATGAATACATTAACAAAACGGTCGACATGTGATCGTTTAAAATCAGAATATTAGTTTGAAGCTTTACAGCTTTGAGTTATAGCTTAAAGCAGAAATCAAGTAATATGGTTCAGCTGTGTTAATCTGTAGGAAGGCATTTTCGAACAGGACCCAGTCATATCACAGACTGAACAGTTTGTTAGTGATAAGGTATCGGTTTCGTAGCTTTTTTTCTCTAGCAGATCTATAAATGGTATTAATCCTAAAGTTATATTTAGAAACTCTTTCAATGGAGCAAAAACTGCCGCCATAACCAATATCAGTATTTGCTACTTCCGGTCGACCAACGCGAACTTTCTGGTCAACGGACGGAATAATAAAATTTACCATGAAATTATTTTCATTTTTCAAATACAAATTATCCCCTGGAAAAGAAATTCGGTAAAAAAAAAACAAAAAAACCCTTGGTGACAACTTCTGGTTTCGAAAATTAGATTTTGAAGAGATTTTTATTTTAATATATTGTGAATATTTCGTTAAGAGTTAAAAAATTTCTATTTCAACTCAAGGTCGAAAAATCACACGTAATTAAAAACACATTTATCTCATCCTCCAACAAAAAAGCTTCATTTGATTAAAAATTTCCAATTACAAAATCAAGTTTGATTTTCTTATCTTCTATATAAATAAAACAGATGCGCGCGTGCGTGCGTGTGTAAATATTTAATCGATTAACTCTTAAACTACTGGTCACATAAAACTGTAACAGAAAATATCAATCATACACCAAGAATGGTTTATAAGGAGGAAAATCTTTGTTTGGGTGGATGAATAACGCCAACAATTGAAATGCAAACTGTTCATTTCAACTTGCCGACATGTTTTTATTTCTTTTGGTGCAAGCTGAAATTTAATTCATTTCTTCAAGCTGTTTAATATTAAATTTTTCGGGTTTGTATTGCTATACACAGATTCTAAAAAAGTTGTCAAAAAACAAATATATAAAAATAAATGTTATCAAAGGCAAAGTAAGTTACTTTTCTACCTAACTTGATAAGTTTTAGTGTTTTTATTTAATGTAACATGTTTATTCAGCTCGAAAAACATGTTTACCGATGTATTGGAAAATTAACGCGGTAAGTTTGGGAAACGAGTTAAAAATAAAAAACTATACAAAATACTGTTAGAAACTCGCTCAATAAATGTTATCGTGACATATGCCAACATCTATTCGGTTTTTAACAGTATTTTATAGTGTTTTATTTTTAACTGATTTTCCCAAACTTACTGTGTACAATGGAGTCCGTCGCCATTTTTAATTTTCCAATACATCGGTAAACACTGTTTTTCGATGTGAATAAATATGTTACATTAAATAAAAACACTAAAATTATCCAAATAGGTACAAAAGTAACTTATCTTGCCTTTGATAACATTTGTCATATATTTGTTTTTTTTACAGCTTTTCGAATGTATGAGTATAGTAATACAACCCCAATTTTTCTTATCTATCTCCTGAGAGTTGCATCGGTAGTTGACGCGGCTGGGGTGCTAATATTTTGGTTTCGATTCTAGCTGATGGCACTCATTTTTTTTTCTTGAAATAATAGGTACAATAAGCATTCGCCCAGAGAATTGGCTCTGTAATAATAACTACAAAGTCTATATGATTGAAATAGATTTAAGCATATTTTACGACCCGTCATTTTACATCCGCTGGTGTGTTAATAATTAAAGAATCTGCTGAAGCAAATTATTCAAGGATTTTTAAACTCATAAGCCAAATAGACGATTTCTGTTTAGCCAAAAATTTGCACGTTTTGTTTTACAAGTTTACTTGAAATTATAAACGGATATGTCAAAATATGGACTTTACTATTCCAAATTAAAAAAAAAAACATGAATTATGTAGACTTTTCATTATTTCAACCCATTTACAAATTGCACATGACATTTACATTTGCTACAATAGCATAGATATAGATGAGAGGTGGCAATGTTAAATTGGACACCAATACAGATTGGCGACTTTGGGTGTGAAGAGTTCGAATCGTACTACTTGCATGGCACTACTTTGATTTAAAGATTTTAGTAATATACTAAAGTTGAATTATGTTGAAAATTCATTTGAAACTAATTTTAGTAAAATAGAGATTATATATAAAATTAAAGTACTACGTAATTGTGTGTGTGCGTGATGTTTATTGGTTCTCTATAGAAAATCTAAGAGTGTATTCTTCTTTAAAATTTACGTTGGTTGACAACGGAAGTGTTTCCAAATCTTTAAGTGCACCTCCAAGGAATTTACGAAGGCGTAACGAACGTGAAACTTCAAATATTTATGAAATTTAAATAGTAAGTATAATTTTTTTTTATGGAAGACAATGAAATGGACAGAAAATTCCTCTAAAACTTCAAATATATATGTATGTATGTAGATGTGAATGTTAGTGGGAGAGAACCTCGAAGATCTCAATGGAGGTTTTTCCAGAGAAACACATAAATAGAGACTGAAGAGAGTTTGGTAAAAGTCATTTGATTGGATTCGAAAATTATTGATACCGATGTTTTTAATCTGTAATATTTCTTATGGACCTATTGATTATTATATTGTACCCAATATATAGTAAGAATTTAAGTAATATCCTTTAGATGCCATCAGCTATAATACAAATATTTAGCATTTCAACGGAGTCATTTATCGTTTGAGCTAACGTAAAATTGAAAAAAAAAAAAGAAAAAAAACCCATTAAAAGTTAACTAACGCATAGAAAGTTCCAGCAGCTATTTTTATCGGCTAAAGACTAAATCGAATTTGTTCCACGGTCTCAAATTCGATAGACATCAAATTTAAAATCTGCGAATTAGAAATTGACAAAAGAGTGCATTAAATAGATCGTTTATAAGTAAACTTGGTGCGTGTGCGAAAATTCTCTACTAAACTGAAGATTTGGTCTACAGAGTTCAAATTTGATATATAGAACATTTGGACATATATATATATATATATATATATATATATATATATATACACATGCATTTTGTATAATTCTAGCGCTTCATCTGATGAGAAGCATTTAGCTTAAAAATGCATGTCTTGAAGAAACTTTTCTACATTTTAACCCGAACTTTTCCTTATTTCTAATGATATATGTAACTCATACGTCATCTTTCATTTAATTATATATATACATACACACACATACATCCACACACATAAGTACACAAACATATATATATACACATACATACATATACACACACATACATATATATATACATGATGATTGGAACATCTTGTCAGACGAGCGCCACTCCCTCAGACACTTAAATCCATGAGCCCAAAAATGACTTCCATCGCCACAGGACCATTTTAATAAACAAATGCCTGAGGGAGTATCTATATGCAGATGATGTTAGAGTGCCTTAGCTTTGTACGACAGCTAAGTGTCTCTTTCGGTTCAACATGTTGAGATCCAGCAAGAGCAAGATAGCCAGCAACAAGTTAAACTGCAGACCAGCTTAATGTGGGTACTGGTCTCCCGCTTTATGGTTTTTTTAAATCAAAGATTTGCTTCTCCTAGAAAGGTTGCCTTCACTAGGGCTTATGGTAGCCCTCTCCACCCCAACACACACACACGCAAACAGTGTTAGTTGGCCGTTGACTCCGAAAAAGGGTTCATTCGCCCTTTGGAAGGTTTTGTTTTTAATCCTTCCGGGATAGCTACCCTCCTTACCAAACAAGTCTGGTGGGGGAACCAGTAGCATATGACATGACCTGACATACACGCATATATACACATACATACATACATACATACATACATACATATATCTATACACACACACATATATACATATATACACACACATAGGCTTTGAATTTTGAAAAAAAAATCACTGTGTGAGGGAAAATTTACTCGCCCAAAAATATTTTTACTCGTCCGACTTTGTCTTTGTTTCAGTCAATAATAATAAATAATTTTACAACAAATCAAGAAATTATTATAATCATCTTTGATATAATTTCGAAGAGTTTAAATCATTATAAGTACATGTTTTGTCAATTTGAAAAAATACATAAAGAGACAAAAATTGAAAGAAAGAAAACAAAATCAACGCATCGATATTTTTTAAATTTGGTTGAAAATGTTCATTACAGATAGCCAGAATTACAAAAATCCTCTTTCTTTAAAAATCCACACGTGTATATAAAAAAAAATGGCAGGCGGAGATTTCAGGCCAGGAGAATAAAGAAGGAAAAAAAAAACTTTAATTGAATGATTTTTCGGCGAACACATTTTTTCAATACCCATGGATGTTGAAAAAAAAAAAAACCTAAACTGTAGGTGTTGAAAATTTTTTATAAAGAATAAACAAGAAAAAAGACTTTAATTGAATGATTTTTCGGCGAACACATTTTTTCAATACCCATGGATATTGAAAAAATATGTTAGCCGAAAAATCATTCAATTAAAGTTTTTTTTCTTGTTTATTCTTTATAAAAATATCAAGAAACTATTCTTCCGATACCCAAATTATGTCGTAAAATTTCATACAAAAATTAGAATATCTAGCCTAAACCGTGGTCTTGAAAAAAAAAAAAAAGGGTTACGAAATCTCCGGGTATTCACGATTGTAGACTGAAATCTCCTGGTACGAGATCTCCATGGCCCGAAATCTCCGATATTAAAAAAAAATACCATTTAGCTGAAATGAAATAGATTTCTTAGAAAATCGGCATGGTTTAATATCTTTTCAAAAATTTAAACGATCAATTTTTCTTTGTAATTTATGGAAAAAACTTTGATATAGAACAGAAATTAGTTTCTTATGTTTCTATTAAAACAAAGAATTCACCTCGGAACAACATTCTAACATTTAGAATATTATTTTTAAAATTGGGTATCGATGATTTTTTGAAAGTTGCGCAAAAAGAGCATGCAAATATCTGAATTTATATAATTGAGAAAAATATGATTACTTGTTGTATAATTTAATTTTCGATGCGTGCTTGACGGAACGATGCGTTTTTCCTCTTTCAAATGTTCGTCTTTACTTTTGTAAGCATGAAGTGTATGTAGTTGTAGCGTCGAAAATTTTTTTCCCAAATGAATTTCAAAATCAGAGAGCTAAATGAAGACAACATTTTGGCTACATGTCGAATATGTAAATTTGACCTCTTGTTGACCTTTAGCGTGAGCACTCTTTTCAATACGATATTCCAACGGTCTCACAGCTAGAGATGAAAGAATTCACAAATGATGAGACATAGGTCATTCTAAGTCATCGCTTATTTGAGGGTCGTAAAAAAAATGAGTTTTTCCCGTTTCTTTATTTAAAGAAATTTTATCGACTGGTGGGCGAGTGATTTACGCCTTTTAGTCGCTCGGAGAAATTTTCAATCGATTGTGGCGACCGGTTGTGTAAAGACTCAAAAGCTGTACATACATATGATTATATATACACACATATACATATATATACACACATAGATATGCATATATATACACATATATATATATATATATATATATATATATATATACATATATATATATATATATACATATATATATATATACTAGCATTTCAGCCCGGCATTGCCCGGGTGTTTGGAGGTGTATGTTGAGCAAAAAAAAAAAAGTGGTAAAGTGGTAGTAGGAAGGCAGCCTCGAACCCATATATCGTGAAGGGGGAAAAGAACGGGAAAAAATGTGACGTCTTTGCTGTTACGACCACCGCCAACCCGGGAGTGACGTAGGTTTAAATTAAGGCCAGACAATCGAAAAGAGGGGATGACTTTCGAAAATATTGGCGAAAAAAGTGACACCTTCCTGTAGAAAAGTGTCCAGTCGTGTGTGAAGAAATTAATGCTTTTAGCCAATTCTTCGGTATTTGTCGTCTGAAGGGGCGAGTTTCAAAACGATACTGATCTTTTGAAAATCGGTCGCCTTTATCGAAAGTTTTAGGCAGACATGCAAACATACATACATTTATATATTGGTAGCTCAAATTTTCGACCCAAACCCATTAAAAAGCTTGCCCTATCTCCGAATACCCTTTATGTAAAATTTCAAATGTTTAGACCAGAAATTGTCTGAGTAATTTGGTAGTGATCACAAATGTCAATTTTTTTTACTTTGACCCCTATTATGACCCCTTATTAACTTTATTTGAGCCCAAAACAATAAATGTTAAGTTAGATTCATGTCCATGGAACTAAAATTTCAAGTGTTTAGACCCAAAATTGGCGGAGGAGTTTGGAGTTCTCACAGGTTAAATCGTTGAACTTTGACCCCTTAACAGCCAAATTTCTGGCCGAGAACGGATAACAAAAATTTTCCCAAATTTCAGTAGCTTGTATATGAAATTTTGAGTCTATAGACTTAAAATTGACAGAGATATTGTGTAGGGAAATGTACACAGACAGACACACACACAGAAAATTACTTTTATAGATATATAGATGGACACACACTATATATAATATATATATATTATATATATATAATATATATATAATATACATACATACATGCATACACATGTATTACATACAAGCACATGTATTGCATACATGCATGCATATGCATGTATTACATACATACGTGCACATGTATTGCATACATACATGCATGCACATGTATTGCATACATACATGCATACACATGTATTGCATACATACATGCATACACATGTATTGCATACATACATACATGCACATGTATTGCATACATACATATGTATTGCATACATACATGCACATGTACTGCATACATACATACATGCACATGTATTGCATACATACATGCATACACATGTATTGCATACATACATGCACATGTATTACATACATATGTATTGCATACATACATGCACATGTATTGCATACATACATACATGCACATGTATTGCATACATACATGCATACACGTGTATTACATACATACATGCATGCACATGTATTACATACATACATGCATGCACATGTATTACATACATACATGCATGCACATGTATTGCATAAATACATATGTATTGCATACATGCATGCACATGTATTACATACATACATGCACATGTATTACATACATACATGCATACACATGTATTGCATACATACATACATGCACATGTATTACATACATATGTATTGCATACATACATGCATACACATGTATTGCATACATACACATGTATTGCATACATACATACACTGTATTACATACATACATGCATGCACATGTATTACATACATACATACATGCACATGTATTGCATACATACATATGTATTGCATACATACATACACTGTATTACATACATACATGCATGCACATGTATTACATACATACATGCACATGTATTGCATACATACATGCATACACATGTATTGCATACATACATGCACATGTATTACATACATACATGCACATGTATTACATACATACATGCACATGTATTGCATACATACATGCACATGTATTGCATACATACATGCATGCACATGTATTGCATACATACATGCACATGTATTACATACATGCATGCACATGTATTACATACATGCATGCACATGTATTGCATACATGCATGCACATGTATTGCATACATACATGCATGCACATGTATTGCATACATACATGCATACACATGTATTGCATACATACATGCATACACATGTATTGCATACATACATGCATACACATGTATTGCATACATACATGCACATGTATTGCATACACACATGCATGCACATGTATTGCATACATACATGCACATGTATTGCATACATACATGCACATGTATTGCATACATACATGCATGCACATGTATTAGATACATACATATGTATTGCATACATACATGCACATGTATTGCATACATACATGCATTCACATGTATTGCATACATACATACACATGTATTACATACATACATGCATGCACATGTATTACATACATACATGCATGCACATGTATTACATACATACATATGTATTACATACATGCACATGTATTGCACACATGCACATATATTACATACATTCACGTGTATTACATACATGCACGTAATACATATGTACATATGTGTTACATACATACGTATTACATACAAACATATATATTACATGCATACATATGTAATATATATGTACGTATACATATAATACATACGTATTACATGTATACGTATTACATGTATTACATACATACATATTACATGTATTACATACATATTACATGTATTACATACATATGTATGCATTACATACATACGCATGCATTACATACATACGCATGCATTACATACATACATACATACACAGGCATTACATACATACACATGCATTACATACATACATACGCATGCATTACATACATACATGCGCATGTTTTATATACATACATACATACGCATGTTTTATATACATACATACATACGCATGTTTTATATACATACATACATACGCATGTTTTATATACATACATACGCATGTATTATATACATACATATGCATGCATAGGCACCAAGGATAACCACGTCGGTGTGCCTTCGCAAGAAATATTTTGTGGGTGGAGTCACATCTGATTCGACTTTGTTTAATACCAGTGGCTAGTGAAGTTTATGTACAAGACGACTGGAAACGAAGCTGAGAGCATATACATATATCATATACATACGTACACATTATATACATACAAATATATTTTATACATTACATATATTCATACCTACATACATATTATACATATACATATATCCATAAAAGTGAAATTGTCTGCCTGTGTGCGTGTACATTTCCCTACCTAACTACTTTGTCAACTTCCTACAGATTCGTGATTTAATATAAGGTCTATTGATATATGGGAAAGTCTTTTTAATCGGTTTTCGGCCAAAATTTTGGCTGTCAAGTGGTCAAAGTTCAACGATTTGACCTTTGAAAACTCTACCAACCTCCTTCGCCAATTTTGGGTATAAACACTTGAAATTTTAGATGTAGGTTACTTGGACATGGATCAAACTTTGTAATTTGATTTGAGCCAAAAACAAATGAATGTTAAGGGGTCATAATTTGGGTCAAAGTCTTTAAAAACATTGACCTCTACGGTCTCTACCAAACTAATCAGCCAATTTCTTGTCTAAACATTTGAAATTTTACATAAAGGGTATTCACATGTAAGGCAAGTTATGAACAGTACATAGGGCCCGAACAAACCTGCTTGTACATAATGCATACTTACACATACATAATACATACGTACACATGCATCTATAATATAAATCTCACCTGTCTGTTTAAATGTATGTATGTATTTCCACCTAAAACTTTCGACAGAGGCGATAGATTTCACGAGATCGGTATCGTTTAGAAGCTGAACCCTTCAGTCCATATCGAAAAATGGTTAAAAAACATTAATTCCTTCACCCTCAACTGGGCACTTTTCTACAAGGAGGGGTCGTTTTTCTCGCCGATATTTTCGAAAGTCATCCCCTCCTTTTTAATTGACTAACCTTAATTTAAAACCTTCGTCACTTCCGGTTTGGCGATGGACGCAACGGTAAAGACATCAAGTTTTATTTGCACATTCTTTTTCTTCTTCGCGGTACGGGTTTGAGCATTCCTGCCACCACTTTTTTTTTTTTTTTTTTGCTCAACACACACCTTCAAAAATCCGGGCGACACCGGGTACCCAGGCTAGTATAAATATAATTTGGAAATAGACGTAGTTTTCAGACATTTTGCCTAAGATGCTAATTTTTTTAATTATATTTTGTTCTGGAATTTTATCTTAAATGTTTCGAATTCAACATCACAGATGAATATTTTTCATTTGCCTATTTTTGTAAAATCATTCCTTAATATTTCCATCTTGGTGATCTCCATTAGAGAATTTGTTTATAAATTATACAAGTTAGAAAAGCATTTCATCCAAGGCATGAAAATTGTTAAAAATATTTTTACTATAGGCTTTCAAAATAATGGTACAAGATTCAATTTGAAATTTATTTATCTTCAAAGTGCACTTTTATAAATTTTACAAAGTAAGGTATAAAAATTTAATTTAAGTTGAATCAAAAAATTACCTTGGATTTATTTTATGTAATGTACATTCTGTTGCACTTGTCAAAAATCATTGACATTTTTATATCTATATCATTACTTGCTAGATGAAAGATAATGTTTTTAAAGTGCAACAAAAAAAGAGCAAAACAAAGAAGCAATACACATGAAAAAATTGAAATAGCTTAAAATATTAAAATATTGGTAACTATAGAAAGAGCTTGATGAGCTAAGAAAGAATCTTTTAAAAATAATTTTAATCCAATTAAAATTAAGGAAGTTATAACTATTTTTGTGCCTCACACGTTTGGATATTTTTCCCTCTTTAAGACCATATGCGTTTTGTCACATTTTTTACACTACTTTTTCAGTAAAAATGTCATATCTTTGTTAAAACACAAGACTAAGCAATGAAATTTAGCATATAAGTGTATTTTTGTGCTAGGAATTAGAATATGCTACTGAAAAATCTCCAAAAATTAATGGTTTCCAAATAATCTGCAGTAAATGCACATAAATATGCTGCAATTCCTTAAAAAATGTCATGTATTCATTAAAATAAAAGAAATTAGAGAACTCAAAGCTGAATTGTAATGCATTATATGTACAAATAACTGAAATTGAAATCTAGGACTGTTTAAAAATTATTGCAATATTTCTTTGGTATTATTGTAGATTAATACTTTCCGTTAACTACCCCCCCATCCCATCTGACCACCTCTCCCAAATATGCTATTTTACCTTTGTAGGCAATTACGTGTGAATACCTTTAAAAAAACTTCAATAAAAGATAAACAAGTATTATTTTAGAATTTAATGTAAAACGATTCTCCATTTTGAGCCATTCTAGCGTTTTAGGCCAGTTAATCATTTTTTTTTTCTATCAGAGATAAATCCTATGCGCTTTTTTTTTTTTCTAAAGACGATTATTGTAGTTTTTAGAGGGTCTTTGTGCAATTATGAAAGGGTGGGGAAGTTGCCACTCTGACTTTGGGTTAATGATAGAGCTAAGGAAAATTATGCGTGAACACTCTGAAGACTTGATAAAAACAAAACATAAACAATTTTAGAATTTAGAGTGGGGGTTGGTTTCACATAAAATTAATGTAAAATAATTCACCATTTCGAGACCATTCTAGCATTTTAGGACAGTTGACTTTATATTTATGAATGATAAAGTGCATTTTTCTTTAAGAAAGGATTTTATTTTAGATATTTATATGTAGCTTACCAAGGAACTTTGTTTGGTGAGGAGCTTGCCACTTAGACTTAGCGTTATTGTTAGGGCTAAACAAGGTTTTAAGAGGTGGATGCTTGCCACTCGTACCTAGAGTTAGAGGTAGGATTAAGGGTTTTTTTTTTAAGGCGTTTGACCCCCGTATTTACGGTAAGTGGGTCATAATTATTGGCTTTTGAAAATGTTATGCCTCAGATTTTAGACATCAAATTACTTTTAAATATGAAATTTATTTTTGTTTGTTTGTCGTAATTCTTAAGGGGTGTGAAACTTAACAAGAATGACGGTAAATAGATAAAGATGAATTTCACTTAAAACGAGTGACGGCAAAAATACTTAAGTTTTTCAAACGTCATGTTTTCTGTTAAGAAAACATGACATTTGGAAAACTTAAGTATTTTTGCCCACTTATTTAAATATCAAAAAACATTTTTAGCTAAAGCTAACAAATCGTTCAAATTTTTGATGAATTTGGTTTTTATTTTCAATTACATTTCTTATCCGAGTGACACATTATTTCGTTAAACTTTCCAGTTCAAGGCGTTTTTTTATTTCTTTACATGGACTTCAGGCCAAGATCAGTGTTTACACTTCCCCTTTTCTGTCCTCTGTCAGTGAAGGAGAAATCCTTAATGACTGAGACAATTTTTATGTTTGTTTCTATCCAGATTGATCTTTTTGGGGAAGCTAGAGTTTCCTCACATTAACTGACCTTGTGTCTAACTGTCCTCGTGGGGGGCAAGTAAATAGGAACTTAACTAGAAACTGAGCACCTCCTACAAATATTGATTTTGTATTAATATATATATATATATATATATATATATATATATATATATATATATAATTGGATAGATTGGTGTCCATTCGATTAAAAAAATATTGGGATGGGGGAAGGGATTCACATTTTCGTTTTTTTTTTTTAATTTTTTTTTTCACCGTTAAAAACTAATGTAATGGACACGTTACATATTTGTTTTTCAACTATATTTTTAAAATGTGACCAAAAATAACGCCGGATTGCTTTAAAATTATATATTTTGATAACCGAAGCTCCAACTAAATATGTAAGAACATTTTTCTTATATTTATATTTTCATTTTAAAAAATTTTTAACAACGAAACAAAAAAAAGTTTGTTTACAATAAAGTAATATCAGCGCTAGTATTACTCTCAGTAATGTTTTTCGCCTTCCCTTTCTCTAAAAATATAATAGTCTGATACGACTATTGTCAGCCATTTTCATGTCTACTCTCTCTCTCTCTCTCTCTCTCTCTCTCTCTCTCTCTGTCTCTCTCCCTGTAAGAGAGAAGGAGAGTTTTAAAACTCCTCTATTTCAGTTTGTATTTCCCCTCACACCACAGCTCATTTTTGCAACCCCCTCTTTGTATTTATTATTACAGGTCTGAATATTCTGTTTCAGTTTGTATTTCTCCTCACACCACAACTCATTTTGTGCAACCACCACTTTGTAATACAGGTCTGAATAATGAGAAAATCTGATTTTTTTTTTTAACAAAAACTTTAAAATAACTTTTTTAGATTAAATTTTTTTAAACTTCTTTCAGGGTAGAAAATCTTTTAAATTTAATAAGGGACATATTTCATGAAACCTATCATTAAAAAATATTCAGTACATAACGAGAAAAATAGAGATGAAAATTTCAAAACTGGTTATGGCCAATAATAGTTCTCGTCAATGAAAATCTTTGTTATTGTTATTCTATTATTATTATTATTTAAAACATTTTGTGTCCTGTTCTTTCGCGCGAGGATTAATTAGTCAATAAGCGACTGGTATGCTACATTTCGCTTTAAGATATCCTCTTTGCAATACATTTGTAACGAAAGGGAGAGAGAGCATAGAGAGACAGAAAGCAAGAGGACAGAGATTAATTAGAAACCTTATTAATTATGAAATTTTTTTTGTTTTCATGAGAGTTCTAACTGCTTTCGTATTTGCATTAGCGACAGTAAAATGACTGTGAAATAGAAATGTGAAATTTTTTAAACACGCAGACAAACACACATGCATATAATTAGCTGCTAGATAACATCTTAGAGTGTTTGCGACTCTGTAACAAGGATTTGTCAGCACAACCTTGCATGAGAGTACCCTGAGGAAATATTCAACAGAACATTCGAAGCCATAAAGATAACAGCTAAAACAAGATAAAACCAAGTGGTCAATTGAGAAGATGAAAATTGTGTCTTTTCATTGCTTTGCTAACTTCAATTAAATTGCTAACTCAACATTGAAAAAGTGGAGAATCTTGGTCGATTACTCGGATATTTTTGCATCTCATAGAAAGCATTCAAGTGTCGGGACATTCTTGTTTTTTTTACATATATGTATAACCACGTTACCTTAGAATTCAATATTTAAGCTCCTTACCTTAACATTCAAGCTAATATGAATTGAAATACATAGAAGATACTGCCAAATCTAGTGCAAATCATATTGGCTCCCTCTACAAAGCCAGAAAACCTCTCATACCTGCTAGTATCATATATTGCTACAAAGCCATCATTTGCCCAGGCATGAAGCATTGTTGGACCACCAACTACTCTCCACTTCCCTCCTCAGACAAGACACAAAATAGTTTCTTATCTAATAGATCCACACTATCTACCAAGCTCCAGCTTCTGCCCCATCACTATATGCTGCATCTCTGTGCTTGTTTTACAAGTACTTTAATGGAATGTGCACTGATGAACTTATCAGCGTAAAGACCCTCGGTCAACCCGACAATCAGAAAAATCCCCCTTCATGTTAGAGGTCCCCACAGACGCCGGAAAGATTCATACACTAACTTATTTCTTTGAACCGCTTGCATTTGAAATTCTTATCCGGTTTGTTTGTTTTTTTTTGTATTTTTTCAACTGTATTAAAATGAAAAAAAAATATTACAAGAACCTGAAAATTAAAGTCACGTGGTTTCGTGTTTCTTGCATAATACGTAACTTTAATTATTGTGTGTGTATCGTTACAGTACGCATTTCACTAATAGTTTTCTAGCGATAGGTTAAACAGAAGGATAAACTAGACTCAAGTATCATCAAATCTTAATTTCAATCTTAAAGAAACAAGTGATGCAATATTTTTCGAGGAATGTTTTTGACATGTGATCAATATTGTGCTGACGTGCGTGTGTGAGACGACAGGCATATTTTTAGATAAACAGACCTGCAAGATTTTATTCGCGATTAAGTACATTTAACAAAAATTAATAGAAGAAAATTTAATATTCTATCCATCTGTGTAGCTTTTTAGTTTTGAAAGATTTTTAAGTGTTTTTGCAGAGTTGTGCTCATTAGAAAGTTAGCAAAAACATGGACGACCAGTGCAAATATTTGAAATGAAAAAGAACAGTTTCAGTAAGTTCAAAATCTACAAATCGGTCGAAAATTAAATATTTGATCAATTGTTTACAGTTATTAGTTGCATTTTTATTTCATTTTTTATTTTTCAATAGAAAACTTTCACATCAAGTAGAGCTATGCCTGCTTGAATCACTATTTCAAAAGCCTTCTAGGAAATAGAATGTCTCAAAAAAAAAAAATTATTTTCAAACTAAATACTTACGCAAGGTAGATTAAATTTTCTTGCATTTGGTAAAAGTTATTTATTTTTGTTCTTTCTTGTTAACCATACTGCACAAGTCATAATAAATTAATATGAAAGATATCTACTCACATATTGCAATGGACGGATTGGTGTTATCGAATGATAATTTGTTCCCATTGTCATGCTGTCATTGAAGAAATTCTGAAAAAAAAAAAAAAGCAATTAGGAAATAAAATATGTCAATTATATTTTTCTACACTTCTTTGAATTTTTTTTTTTGACACGATAAATAAACCTCGTTGCCATCACGGCCACATTTTTGGATAATTATTACCTTTTTAGCAAAAGTTAAGTACATTTATTGTATTAATTCATTATCTTAAGACTTTAACTTAATACTTCATTTGGAAATAATTCCAGAAAACTTATATTTCTCTTACCAGAAAAAAGGTAAACACGATCTTTGTCAAAATGCATTTTTATGTGAAATGTTTTCTCAGATTTGAGATAAAATTATTCCAATTATTTTGTATTTCACACTTTTTTTTCTTGGAGAAATTAACTTTAAACAATCTTTCGAACACAGTCAAAAAGTAATCGAAAATTAAATTATTAGCCGGCGTTCAAAATCATGTCCCCTATCAAGTCGGCCATTAAATTGCACGTACCTACACACATATGCATACATACACACACACATGTTTACGCACACACGTATATATATCACTGATATACATACATAAATATGGCGTGAAAAAAAAAACGGGGTAACTGCAACTTCTCTTCCCATTTTCGGATTTTGTAATCATTCTCAAATGCATTTTATTTTCTTGTAATGGATCGATAGTTGCGATTTTTTTTATGACGAGTTATGGGCAGAATAGTTTTATTGATTGATATAATTAAATCATTGATTTTGCTTGACGAAACTGTTACTGTCAGGAATTGTGAATGTCAACGTAATTAAAAGGAATAAATTGTAAGATGGTCAGCATCATGAAATTTGGAATATAGACTTTTGTCATTTGGTTGTGTTATGTTCTGTAATTACACCGAGCTTCAGAAATCAAGGCTTAGTATATAAAAGAGGTGAAATAGAATTGAAAAGAAAAAAAAAGTCAATTTGACATAGGAATATACACATACGCATAAGGATATATACACGCATACATACACATACATTAGGTGTGTCAGAATTTCGTGAAAAATATTGAATAATTCCACCCCGTCTTTCTAAGCTTATAACTCCTCGAAAAATGTAATTCAAGTCCTAATTTTTTTTCAATTAAAGGAACAAGGACCAAGGTTTCATTAAAAAAAAAAAAAACAAACAACGTGTTTTTTGTTTAAAAAAAGGTTTTAAACTTCGGACTTTACAGGTAAATTTCTAAAAAAAAAAAACACTACTTTTTTTAAAAATTTGAATATATTATGTATTGATCTTTTATCTTCAATTTGTGATATATAAAACTTTGGTGAGTAAATTAATTATTTACTTTTTAATAGACACTATAAAATGGGGGGGGGGGGCGTGAATTAAAAAAAACGTTTGTCTAAAATATTATATTCAGTTTATTGGAAAGAGCATAAAATTTCGCATTGACACTGAAAATATCGTAAAAATTGAATCAATAGAAAAATTCTGATAGATTTTTAAAGTTTAAAACTTGAAAAATACTGAGCTCGTAAAATTGAATTAATTTCATCACTGTTTTTTAAAAAATAAAAAAAAATATTTCTATTACTTTTAAAACAACTTTATTAGTTTATTTTGGAAGTATATTCCATAAAGAAAATAAACAACCCACTTTTAACAGAGAAATTACCCGTTTTTCATATTTTATTCGCAGTTTCGTGTTAGGGGTGTCAAAAATTCTGATACACCTACACATACATATATATGTATAATGGTTGTTTGGATTATTTTCCTAGATATAAACCCAATGAAACCCATGATGAATTATTTAAGAGTGCTCAACAGAGGACAGAGCTGGTATGGTCTGTTTATTGCTTACATATGTACACACACACACACACACACACACACTAATATATATATATATATATATATATATATATATATATATATATATATATATATATATATATATATATATACAGTAGCGTCCAAAAGTTAAGGGCTAGTAAAACCTCAGCAAGTTTAACCATATATTTGAAACAAATACATACGAACAACAAAAAATTACTTCACAATTATATAGATAACATGTATATCTTCAATGGATCATACTTTTGTTAGCCTACACTAAGTATTTTATGAATAACTACCATTTTAAATAAAATTGTTCAAAATTTGTGTGTCCAAAAGTTAAGGGCTAACACGATTGCGGCTTTTCTCCTTGCTGTGAATGGCTGAAATTACCAACTAACTAGTATTTGGTAAACAAACCCTTGCTATTTATGACTTCTTGACACCTCTTGGCACAGGAATCCACCAACTTCTTGCAAAACGCTGGCGTTATCGCACTCCATTTAGCATGTAAGCACTGCCAGAGTTCTTCTTGATTTTTTGGGCACTGAAGTTGAGCACGTTCACCAACTATTTTCCAGATATTCTCAATAGGATTAAGATCTGGACTCTGAGGGGGCCAACGCATCGTTTCAACTTCTTCCTCGTCTAAAAATGTTTTTACTTTCTTAGCAGTGTGACAAGGAGCGTTATCCTGCATGAAAATTGCAGATTGATAGAGCGACGACCGAAGACTAGGAACTGCATGCTGCCGTAGAATCTGCTTATAAACTTCTGTATTTATTCCACCTTGCAGACGAATCAGTGGTCCACAGCCTGCAGCTGACATAACGCCCCAAACCATTACACTTCCTCCTCCAAATTTCACAGTTTTTTTCACGCACTTAACCTCCAATCTCTCACCAGTTCTTCGCCGGACATACGTGTTGCCATCAGATCCGATAACGTTAAACTTCGATTCATCACTAAAGTGCACACGGGAGCAGTTTTCGGTTGTGTTCTTGGGCAAAAGCGAGGCGGAGTTTTTGATTCTTTTTGGAGATAAGAGGCTTCCTTGCTGGCACTCGAGATTGCAATCCAGAAGCGTGCAACCGGCGTGTAACAGTTTGCCGAGACGCTTGAACAATAGACCTTTGCTTTAGTTCTCGAGATATTTTAGCAGCAGTGTTAAATCTGTCTTTAAGTGACATTTTGACAATAAGACGATCCTGTCGAGCAGTTGTGATTCAAGGTCTACCAGATTTTGGGGCAGCTGCCATTGATCCTGACTGCTTGAAATGTGCCACAATACGCTTTACTACACTAGGAGACCTTCCTACGGTGTCAACAATCTCAGAAGTTTTCTTGCCATTACTATGAAGATGAATAATGAGCTGTTTTTCTTCGACAGAAACGGGACGACGTTGTTTTGCTGCCATGTTGTACTAGTGCGATACAAACACTCATTTCTTTTACCCAATTACAATAATGTTAATGTTCTTTAGTAAAAATTTGAAGTAGGATTATTCATAGTACCTGTCTGACAGCGAAACGACGTGTGTCGACTACAGAATGAAGATGGACGTTTCTCTCTCTTTTTATAGGAGAGCGAAGTCCACAAATGTAAAGTTATGAGCCAGGGGCGATAACTCTTACCCGTTGGAAACTCCACTTATGTAAAGTATGTTCAGGGGCGATAACTCCTGTCCACCTATACAGTACCTTACTGTTATAATAATTAAAGATTATACCGCCTAGCCCTTAACTTTTGGACCACGAGAATTTAGACAAACTTTTGTGTTATTGGTCATAACTTCAAAAATATCCAACGGATGCTTATGAAATTTAGGCGAGACATGAGTGATGAGTATATCTATAAGTATATATGCATATTAAGTATTTTAAATGAACGGTTTTTCTTAAAAAGTACTTAAACTTGTCTTGAAACTACTAGCCCTTAACTTTTGGACGCTACTGTATATATAACGTAACAGCTAGGCCGCTTTTTGCTTAAATTTTACACAAATGTACCTTACCTATCTGGAAGTGTTCTTAAATGGTTTTGTATTGGATGTCTTCAATATGAATCGATAGGTGTATCAGAAATTTGGAGGAATTTTCGATACCTCTAACAGAAAACTGCAAATAAAAAACTCGTAATTTCTCTTTTTAAAGTGGGTTGATAATTTTCTGTATGGAATATACTTCCAAAATAAACTACTAAGGTTGTTAAAAAATAATAGAAATATTTTTTTTATTTTTTAAAAAATAGTGTTTACAAAATGTTTACAAAATTACAAAATGTTTACAAAATTACAAAATGCCGGCGTGCCTTCATGTAGCCATTTTTTTATGTAATAAAATCAATAGAATTTTACGAATTAAATATTTTTCAATTTTTAAACTTTAAAAACGTTTTTTTTTTCAAATTCACCCCACCCCTCCATTTTGTCTATTAAAATTTTAATTAATTTATGTGCCAAAGTTTTATATATCACGAATATATCAATAAAGAAAATATTCTAATTTAAAACAAAAAATAGTTTTTTTTTAATTTACCCATAAAGTCCAAAGTGTAAAACCTTTTGTTTTTTTAAAACCACGTTGATTTTTTTTAAATGAAAGCTCATGTTATGCTTACATCGTCAAGTAAATACTAGACGCTGACGGCAAATATTTCTATTTCATTGAATGTTTTTTTTTGTTTTTTTTTTAGATATTTAAAAACAAAATTAGTCGATAAAGAAGTATTAAAATATATCAATCAAAAACTCGTATATTTCATTAAAAGAATTTTTTTAAAAAATCGATGAAGCGGATTTTTTTTCTAGGGGAAAAAACTTATAAGTGAATGTTCCTTTCCTTTTTACTACGGAGAATAAAAAATACTAATTTTGGTTAACACACGCAATAAAAAAAGACATTATTTATATCCCTTGGACGAATCCGTATTTCATAAATTTTATTTTAACAGGAGTAGCTCTTTACAGCTTCGCGCAAAACACGTTGCGAAAATGCGATCTTCTACGACCCTCGCGTTAAAAATCCTTTTATTTAAAAAATACATGGAATTTAAAATATAAATATGGATAAATTCTTAACAATGAAGGATGGAACTACCCATTTAATAGTATACTTTTTAAGTAAGCGATTTTTGGCATTTATATATATATATATACATATTTATAAGAAACTCAAAATATGTTGATTTTCTTTATATTTTTTTAAAAGAAAACCGCTTTAAAAAACAAATATTGCATAGTTTGCTATCAAACCCGTATTTTTTTTAAAATTTGGTTTTTGCTCCTTTAATTGAAAAAAAAAAAAATGGGGGTTTGAAATACATTTTTCAACTACTTGAAAAATGTAATTCAAACCCCAATTTTTTTTTTCAATTAAAGGAGCTTCGAAAAATAGTAAGTTGAATTATTAAAGTTCTGATCATCATTTTTAATGGTCACTTTCTGATGCACCTAATAACCGATAATAGAATAAATGCCATGAAAGAATGAACAGGCGATTTTTACCAAAGCTAAAACCTTATATAGCCTAACATTACAAATATGAGGAGTTTTTATTTTTCTATTTTTATTTTTTTATCGCACAAGATGAATGGCTCGGTTTATCAAATCAACTTTGATATGACAGGGGCGCGTTCAAAGCGAATGTTTCTATTTAAAGCACAATTAAACCATGATACTTGACTTTTTCATTTGAAACTTTCATTCAAGACATTATATATAAAAATTTTATAAAAAATATAAATTCATAGTAGGTTCTCTACAGTGCAATGTAGACTAGAATGTATTGTGAATTGTAAACTGAGAGGTATGTTAAGCTTTCTTCTAGTGCACCACGATGGATCCCTCACTAGAGCAGGCAAGTTATCGATTCAATTGAAAAATTTGCAATTTCACTGATTTCAATGACAATAAAAATATGGCAGTATGAAACATTCCTTGATCATCATTTAATCCCGGGAGACTTTGGGTCTCCCTTCTAGACTACTTATATACAATTTGTGTGTATGTGCGTTTGTTTCCTATGGACTTTGTAACGGCTCAGCCGATTTTAATGAAATTTCGCTCAAAATGTACTTTATGGGCCTGGCAGTATTATTAGGTAGGTTTTGTATCAGAATGTGTTTGATAAGTATCAGTAATCGATAAAATACCATTAAAAGATGAACAGTCTGATTTTGACCAAAGTTAACACTGACACAGCCTAACATTACTAATGCATTTTAGATTTCATCATTACACTAGAAGGGCCCCGGCGTATAAAACCAACAATAGTTTCTTTGGTGGCGCGTTCAAAATGAATGTTTCTGTTTAGAGCACAATTGAACCCTGATACTTGACTTTCTCATTTTAAACGTTTATTCAAGCCATTATCAACTAATTATCTCTAATGTTCAAT
Source organism: Euprymna scolopes (assembly GCF_053919585.1). Lineage (NCBI taxonomy): Eukaryota > Metazoa > Mollusca > Cephalopoda > Sepiida > Sepiolidae > Euprymna > Euprymna scolopes. The sequence continues at coordinate 121,108,731 of NC_136503.1, read as the reverse complement.
ACGTACTCAAATTTGCTACACTGTTCAAGAACTGGAAGACGAGAGAGAAAAATTATAAGTCAATACGTGCGTGACATAAATTCGCACATTTGCGAAAATGGCTGTGTGTGTGTGTGTGTGTGTGTGTGTGTGTGTGTGTGTGCGTCACATTTAATCCGCAGTTATTCGTTCAAACTTCAAACAAATGAATATACATGCGCGTACACATGCAAATAAATAATTAGCTCGGCTGACATACGCGAGTCGGACCACGGCCATCGAGAGTAAGAAGCTTTACTCTCGGTAGCCACGGTCGGACTTACATTGTCAAATGGCACCAGCTATAATGTTGAACGCGCCATGCTGTGTTATTTTTTTCATTTTGGAACCACTTGACGTTTTTAAACCAAATTTCATGAATTTAGCTGGTTTTTGTTTTGTCTTTTGAATTTTGTCCTGAGTAGTTTTTTTGTTGTTTTTTTTAAATTTGGCTTGAAGTTTGCGCTTTTCAATTTTTTTTTTATATAAATAGATAAATTTACTCAACTAAATTTTTCATTCTCTTCGAGGATAATTGATACACTTTTTTAGTGCGTGTTTATTTTATTTTT
>NC_136503.1:121098141-121100641 GCF_053919585.1 Euprymna scolopes | reverse complement strand
ACAGACATATGCAGGGGCTCACACATACGCGTATATCCATATCCACACGAACACATTTACCCACTCATACATGTGCATACATATGTATATATATATACATACACACACATACATACGGATGTGTATACACTCATCCACCCATATATATATATGGCCACATGCATTCACAATCACACACACACACATACATATTCATACATTCCACCTTATGTATATATTGGTTGAAGTTTCCTTTCCAATCCAAGCACATATGCATACATGGATTCGGTCACCCAAACATAAGTGCACGTATACATACAAACAAGATGTAGCATAGATAACAGATGATATATAATTATACACACACGCATACACAATCATATGTGCAAACAGAACAACACAAAAGAACTAAACAGCTACTTCGAAAATCTCTGGAACCTTAACCTCCAAAAAAAACACAAAACCACAAGTAACCTCACACATAAGCAGAAACAAGCACTCGAAAAGATCCGTAATAATAATGACATACTAATAAAAGAAGCAGACAAAGGCAGTGCCGTAGTAATCATGGACAGAACGTATTATGAAACAAAAATTACAGAATTATTGGATGACAAACACTACTATAAACCCATTAGTACCAACATAGATAACACCACCATCTCAAAAATCACAAAACTTTGTACAACACACAACAAAATATTAAAAAAGAAAGAAAAGGACTTCCTCACAAATTTCATTACAAACACCAACAACTTCTACGGACTGCCTTAAATACACAAATCTGGCACAATAAAACTTGCCATCGATACACAAAACTCAGAATATATTAGCGCTCCAAACCCTAGTGACCTTACATTTAGACCCATTGTAGCAGGACCAGCCTGTCCGACAAGCAGACTTAGCAACTTAATAGACATCTTATTACAACCTTTCACAGATCAAGTTAAGAGCTACATAAGGGACGACATCCATTTTCTTACTACCTTACCACATACAGTAGAAAACGGGACACTATTAGTAACATTTGACGTTAGCAGTTTATATAGTAATATACCCCATGAATTAGGAAAAGAAGCAATACTATTTTGGATCAACAGACATGCACAAACACTACATCCCAGATTCACAAAGCAATTCATTACCGATAGTATAGACATAATTCTAAATAATAATTCCTTCGAATTCAACAATACCAACTACATCCAAACACTAGGTACAGCAATGGGAACGAAAATGGCACCGACTTACGCAACCCTTACATTAGCCTACCTAGAAGAAACCTTATATAAAAAAAATAGAACAAAAATTTGGCCACAGCACTAAAATACTGTTTGTAGAATCATGGAAAAGGTACTTAGATGACTGCTTCATCCTATGGAAACCCACATGGGGGGACATCACAGACTTACACACCATACTCCAGAACCTACACCCAAAAATTAAATTCACAATAGAACAAAGCTCTAGAGAATTACCTTTCCTAGACATACTGATAAAGATTAAAGACAATAACATTATCACAGACATTTACCGCAAACCTACAGACACCCAACAATACCTACACTTTAAAAGTCACCACCCTAAAAGCTGCATAAAATCAATTCCCTACACCCTAGCACGTAGAATCTGCACCATAATCACGGACAATAACCTTCGGAAAATCCGACTCAAGGAACTACGAATAAATTTAAGAAAAAGAAAATACCCATCACAACTTATAGACAAAGGGATCCAACTTGCGACAAATATACCAGTAGAAGATTTGAGAACCCCTAAAGAACGAAACAAAGAACAAATCCTTACATACGTCTCCACACACAACACAAACAACCCAGAGCTTTTCACAGAGATAACGAAAAACCTCGTCCTACTTAACCAAAACAGCAAACTAAACAATTTCCTTAAAACAACAAAAATAATAAAAAGCAAACGCCAACCCAAAAACCTAAAACGCATTCTTACCTCATCCAAACTCAATCAAGACGCAACAAAAGGAGTCACAAAATGCAACAAACAACGATGTGGAGTCTGCAACATAATATTAGAGGGAAACACATACACATTTACGAACCCCATACAAACATTCAAAATTAAAAAAAACCTAGATTGCACCTCAAAAAACGTGATCTATGTAATAAAATGTCCAGCATGTGATAAATCCTACATAGGCGCTATAAAAAAAACTTAGTAATAGAGTAGCCCTACACCGATCCAACATCAAAATCGCGGAAAATAGACACCTACATGTATCACAACATATACACACATGCAGTGGAGGCAGATTCGAGATAATGCCCATCTTCCAAACTGACAACTACTTCTACTTGCTAACACAAGAAAAAAATTGCATAGCAAAGTTTAACCCCGCCTTAAACATCTCTCCATAATTATACACATAAATAGGCAAAACACAAAATACACTTACACGCATGCATGCTTGGGTAGGTGTGCACCCTCACACACGAAACAACAAAAAAGCACAATAAGGCACACGCACACTTTCGCGGGTGCGCGCGCC
>NC_136503.1:121085641-121093141 GCF_053919585.1 Euprymna scolopes | reverse complement strand
ATAAGTTACTTTTCTGCCAAAATGGCTAGCGATTTTCTGGACATTTCTTTCTCCTGATCTCGCGGGTTTTTTTTAAAATCTCAGTTGACAACATTGCATCACTAAAAAAAAACACCACAGGCTTAATGTAAACAGAATGTGTTTACAACATGGTAAATTTTCAATGGGTTTATTGATAATGTAACCATATGATTGAACTTTAATTTAAATTAACCACACGTGGTTGAAAAATGAATGCCGACGCTCAAAGTGTATACACATTTTGATTCCTCCCTTTACTTAAAAATTCACCAAAAATCAGGAAATTAACGAATTTTAATGAAAATTGCAGTATTTTTCAAATAATGATCGCAGAATATAATGAACTAATTATTTTTATTAACTCTTGGTGAAAATTTTTTATTTTGTTTAAACAAAAAATACCTTTACTAAAGTTATGGTTTTCAGTAGTAAATAAAAAACGCAAGAATTTATTTTTGCTTTTTTTTAAAGCATCGTAATTTGTAACAATAAAAAATAATTTTTACAGTACCATTACGAAAAAAGCCCCTAAAGTCCGTATTAATGTATTCGATATAACTCGAAGAAAAATGAATTATCGGATAATATTCAGGAAATTAAAGATTCAATTAGATTCCTGTAAATATCCAGATACGCTACTACAGAACACCGACCACTCTAATTTGTTTGGGGGGGATGTGATGTTGGGGCGCGCGTGCGCCAACATCACATCCGCTCCCCCCCCCCCCCGCTCGCGCCCCCAATGTACAAAGTAAACTCTTCGGAAAATGTTAAATGGTTTTCTAATTGGTAAATGTCGGTGCGTTACTTACGGAAAATTTGAAAATTCGATGTTCCAGGTAAAAAAAAAAACAGATAAATTACCCCCCCCTACTCCAACTTGGTGTGCTTTCCTTTTCTTATTTTATTTCTTTTTCAGCTAATTTTAAATTTTCCACCCACAAAACGCTATAATGTATTTTTGAAAATTAGAAAATTCTATGTCCTGGAAAAAAAATCCCCTCCCCCCAATATAGTTTGCTTGGTGAAGCCGTCGTTTATGCTACAGCGTGCATGCGCGTAGCATAAACGGATGCTGCAAAATGGTGGAAAGAAGTTCGTGGGTTCAGGGGTAAATACCATACAAACGGTAAATTTGCCCCAAGTTTGACGATCAGATTCGTTGTCAGCGACCTCAATTACCTACAAAAAAACAGATTAGAGTGGTCGGTGTTCTGTAGTAGCGTATCTGGATATTTACCTTTTTTTTCTTGCTTAAAAAATATAGCATTAATACAGTAAGTTAGGTAAACTGACTTTTTCGTTTAAAAATGGAATTATTTCCCTTTCGCTATTAACTTTTTTTTTTTAATAAATATTTTGTGGGGTTTGTATTACTGTACACATAGATTCGAAAAAGTTGTCCAACAAGAAATATATAACAAATAAATGTTATCAAAGGCAAGATAAGTTACTTTTCTACCAAACTGGATATATTTTTCGTGTTTTTATTCAATGTAATATGTTTATTCAGCTCGAAAACCATACAGTGTTTACCGATGTATTGGAACATTCAAGATGGTATCTGATTCTCTCTTTAACACGGTAAGTGTGGGAAAAGATGTTATAAATAAAAAACCGGATAAAATACTGTTAAAAACTCGCTCAATATATGTTACCGTGACATAGTTTGACATATATTCGGCGGGTTTTAAATAGTATTTTGTATAGTTTTTTATTTATAACACCTTTTTCCATACTTACGGTGTTAAAGAGGGTGTGAGACGCCATCTTAAATTTTCGAATATGTATGTTTATCGAGCTGAATAAATGTTACATTGAATAAAAACACAAAAAATATATCCAGTTTGGCAGAAAAGTAACTTATCTTGCCTTTGATAACATTTATTTGTTATATATTTGTTTTTGACAACATTTTCGAATCTATGTGTACAGTAATACAAACACCCATTTTGTGTTTTATATACATAAAGTACAATTGTTGAATGTTACTGTTTGGATTATATTCGTTTGGAGGGGGACAATTAAAAAATTAAGAAAGATTAAAATGAAGCGAAATTTAAGTTTCCGTTCCATTTTTACAACAATCGTAAAACAGTGCATACTCAGAAAGTTTTATCGTAATTTATAAGCATATTGAAACACTAAATCAACATTTTATTTTTTTTTTGCATAATTATGATGGAAGTATTTTTCTGTTTATTTTCTTTATATCTGTTAAACAAAAATTATTTGTACATTCTCTTGAACAAAAGAATCAAACTTTTATCTACTTTCACATGTGTTCCATTTTAACAAACTGAGCCCAAGCAACGCGTGGCCGGGGACAGCATGTATGAATATATATATATATATATATATATATGAATATATATATATATATGAATATATATATATATATGAATATATATATATATATGAATATATATATATATATATGAATAGTTATATATGAATATATATATATGAACATACATATATATATGAATATATATATATGAATATATATATATGAATATATATATATGAACATACATATATATATGAATATATATATATGAATATATATATATATATGAATATGAATATATATATATGAATATATATATATATATGAACATATATATATGAATATAGATATATGAACATATATATATATATATGAATATATATGAATATGAATATATATATATGAATATATATATATATGAATATATATATATGAATATATATATATATGATTATATATATATATGAATATATAAATATATGAATATATATATATGAATATATATATACATGAATATATACATATGAATATATATATACATGAATATATACATATATGAACATATATATATATATATATATATATATATGAACATATATATATATGAATATATATATATGAATATATATATATGAATATATATATATGAATATATATATGAATATATATATATGAATATATATATATATATGAATATATATATATATGAATATATATATATATGAATATATATATATATGAATATATATATATATGAATATATATATATATATGAATATATATATATATGAATATATATATATATGAATATATATATATATGAATACATATATATATGAATACATATATATATATGAATACATATATATATGAATATATATATATGTGAATATATATATATATCAATATATATATATATATCAATATATATATATATCAATATATATATATGAATATATATATATATGAATATATATATATATGAATATATATATATATGAATATATATATATATGAATATATATATATATGAATATATATATATGAATATATATATATATGAATATATATATATGAATATATATATATATGAATATATATATATATGAATATATATATATATGAATATATATATATATGAATATATATAAATATATATATACATGAATATATATATATATGAATATATATAAATATATATATACATGAATATATATATATATGAATATGAATATATATATATGAATATATATATATGAATATATATATATGAATATATATATATATATATTCATATATATATATGAATATATATATATGAATATATACATATATATATGAATATATATATATGAATATATATATATATTCATATATATATATATGAATATATATATATGAATATATACATATATATATATGAATATATACATATATATATGAATATATACATATATATATGAATATATACATATATATATGAATATATACATATATATATATGAATATATACATATATATTATATGAATATATACATATATATTATATGAATATATACATATATATTATATGAGTATATACATATATATTATATGAGTATATTCATATATATTATATGAATATATACATATATATTATATGAATATATACATATATATTATATGAATATATACATATATATTATATGAATATATACATATATATTATATGAATATATACATATATATTATATGAATATATACATATATATTATATGAATATATACATATATATTATATGAATATATACATATATATTATATGAATATATACATATATATTATATGAATATATACATATATATTATATGAATATATACATATATATTATATGAATATATACATATATATTATATGAATATATACATATATATTATATGAATATATACATATATATTATATGAATATATACATATATATATATGAATATATGCATATATATATATATGAATATATACATATATATATATATGAATATATACATAAATATATATATATGAATATATACATATATATATGAATATATACCTATATATATATGAATATATACATATATATATATACATATATATACATATATATATGAATATATACCTATATATATATGAATATATACATATATATATGAACATACACATATATATATGAACATACACATATATATATGAACATACACATATATATATGAACATACACATATATATGAATATATACATATATATTAATATATACGAATACATACATCTATATATATGAATACATACATCTATATATATGAATACATACATCTATATATATGAATATATACATATATATATATGAATATATACATATATATATGAATATATAGATATATATGAATATATAGATATATATGAATATATATGAATATATATATATATGAATATATATATATATGAATATATATATATATGAATATATATATATGAATATATATATATATGAATATATATATATGAATATATATATATATGAATATATATATATGAATATATATATGAATATATATATATGAATATATATATGAATATATATATATATGAATATATATATACATGAATATATATATACATGAATATATATACATGAATATATATACATGAATATAAATATGTGAATATATATATACATATGAATATATATATACATATGAATATATATATATATGAATATATATCTATATGAATATATATATATATATGAATATATATATATATGAATATATATATAAATATATATATATATGAATATATATATATATATGAATATACATATATATGAATATACATATATATGAATATATATATATATGAATATATATATATATATGAATATATATATATATATGAATATATATATATATATGAATATATATATATATATGAATATATATATATATATGAATATATATATATATATGAATATATATATATATGAATATATATATATATGAATATATATATATATGAATATATATATATATGAATATATATATATATGAATATATATATATATGAATATATATATATATATGAATATATATATATATGAATATATATATATATGAATATATATATATATGAATATATATATATATATGAATATATATATATATATATGAATATATATATATATATATGAATATATATATATATATGAATATATATATATATATGAATATATATATATGAATATATATATATATATATGAATATATATATATGAATATATATATATATATATGAATATATATATATGAATATATATATATGAATATATATATATATATGAATATATATATATATGAATATATATATATATGAATATATATATATATATATGAATATATATATATATATGAATATATATATATATATGAATATATATATATATATGAATATATATATATATATGAATATATATATGAATATATATATATATATGAATATATATATATGAATATATATATATGTATATATATATGTATATATATATGAATATATATGTGTATATATATATGAATATATATCTATATATGAATATATATATATGTATATATATGCATATATATATATGAATATATATATATATGAATATATATATATATGAATATATATATGAATATATATATGAATATATATATATGAATATATATATATGAATATATATATATGAATATATATATATATATATATATGAATAGTTATATATGAATATATATATATGAACATACATATATATATGAATATATATATATGAATATATATATATATATGAATATGAATATATATATATGAATATATATATATATGAATATATATATATATATGAACATATATATATGAATATAGATATATGAACATATATATATATATATATGAATATATATGAATATGAATATATATATATGAATATATATATATATGAATATATATATATGAATATATATATATGAATATATATATATATGAATATATATATATGAATATATAAATATATGAATATATAAATATATGAATATATATATATGAATATATATATATGAATATATATATACATGAATATATACATATATGAACATATATATATGAATATATATATATATATGAACATATATATATATGAATATATATATGAATATATATATATATATATATATGAATATATATATGAATATATATATATATATGAATATATATATATATGAATATAAATATATGAATATATATATATATGAATATATATATATATGAATATATATATATATGAATATATATATATGAATATATATATATATATGAATATATATATGAATATATATATATGAATATATATATATGAATATATGTATATGAATATATATATATGAATATATATATATGAATATATATATATATATGAATATATATATAAATATATGAATATATATATATATATATGAATATATATATATATGATTATATATATATATGAATATATATATATATGAATATATATATATATGAATATATATATATATGAATATATATATATATGAATATATATATATATGAATATATATATATATGAATATATATATATATGAATATATATATATATGAATATATATATATATGAATATATATATATGAATATATATATATATGAATATATATATATATGAATATATATATATGAATATATATATATATGAATATATATATATATGAATATATATATATGAATATATATATATATGAATATATATATATATGAATATATATATATATGAATATATATATATATGAATATATATATATATGAATATATATATATGAATATATATATATGAATATATATATATGAATATATATATATATATGAATATATATATATGAATATATATATATATATGAATATATATATATATGAATATATATATATGAATATATATATATATGAATATGTATGTATATATATGTATATATGAATATATATGTATATATGAATATATATGTATATATGAATATATATGTATATATATATATATGAATATATATATATATGAATATATATATATATGAATATATATATATATATGAATATATATATATATGAATATATATATATATGAATATATATATATATGAA
>NC_136503.1:121075641-121080641 GCF_053919585.1 Euprymna scolopes | reverse complement strand
TCCCTGCCGAACACCCTAAAAAAAAACACTGACTTCTCCCTACGTATGAGCAAAGGACATGTTTTAGTTTCCATAGTAACTAAACGATCATGAATTTTTAACATCTTTGTTTTTTGCGGGAGGGGATTCAATTATAGAACTTATGTGGCTTAATAGGTGCTTTTGGAGTTTAGTTAAACGTTTTTCGTCAGTAACGCACCGACATTTACCAATTAGAACACCACACCATTTAACATTTTCCGAAGAGTTTACTGTGTACATTGGGGGCAATGTACACAGTAAAAACATTGCCCCCCGATGTACACAGTAAAATCTTCGGAAAATGTTAAATGGTGTTCTAATTGGTAAATGTCGGTGCGTTACTTACGGAAAATTTGAAAATTCTATGTTCCAAGTTAAAAAAAAAAGAAAAAAAATGATAAATTACCCCCCCCACTCCAACTTGGAATGCTTTCCTTTTCTTGTTTTATTTCTTTTTCAGCTCATTTTAAATTTTCCACCCAAAAAGTGCTATAATGTATTTTTGAAAATTAGAAAATTCTATATCCTGGAAAAAAAAAAAAAAAAAAAAAAATCCCCTCCTCCCAACGTAGTTTGCTTGGTGAAACCGTCGTTTATGCTACAGCGTGCATGCGCGTAGCATAAACGGAAGCTGCAAAATGGTGGAAAGTAGTTCGTGGGTTCAGGGGTAAATACCATGCAAACGGTAAATTTGCCCCAAGTTTGACTATCAGATTCGTTGTCAGCGACCTGAATTACCTATTAAAAAAAAACAAATTAGAGTGGTCGGTGTTCTGTAGTAGCGTATCTGGATATTTACCTGCGTTTTTAATAAACGTCAATTTGTTTGGCCTTTAACTTAAAATATGATACGGTTGTATCATATTTTAAGTTTCCCGCCAATGCTTTGCCGATGCAAGAATTCTTACAAATGTGGTGTATGAAACGTGCTTGAATATTTTTTTACAGAACAACAAAAACCACACCAAAATAAATCGTTAACTTTAGTTTGTTTTGCGTCTATTAAAGTCTGGTGCGAGAAAATGCAAAAGCGACACTGATCATTAGGTGGGTCATCTTTTCGTGTTTTGGGGGATATTTGCTTTGATATATAATGGCGTTGTATAACGAGGTTACTATGACATTGTTTTATATGACATTGTTTTATATGACATTATTTTATAAAATGCAATGTTATATAGCAGCTGCTAGGGTGGGGACTACTATAACTTTTTGACGGGTTTTTACGACCTAAACCAGCGTAGTATAACCCCCCCCTATTAAGAACGGTTTCGAGGTTGGGAGTGTTTATTCCGGAAGCAGTTCTTAACATGGGGTTGTTTGGGGTATTTATACTACGCTTTTTACATTAAGTATATAAAAAATTTTGTTTTTTATATATTTATATTTTTACACATTTTCGAAATTATTAAAACGTAATGGAAACGATTTTTTTTTTTTTTCAGAATAAAAATGGACCCCAACTTCAGAGCGTATTGTGGTTATATGAGAAAATGAAACTGTACGCATTATAAATGTTTTTCTGTTTCTTATGTTACATTAGTATATTAGGGGTCGTTTCGAGTTAAAAGTTTATTTAATGCACCCATCTGAAAAAAATAAAATAAATAAAACAACAAAATAATCCGAAAAGCAAAAAGTTAAAGCAAAAAAAAAAAACAAAAAAAAAACTAGACCACACACGCCAAACTTTTCCTTTTCGGATAAAACACAGCAGAGGAACATTTATAATGCGTACACAGATTTATTTTCTCATATAATCACAATACGCTTTGAAGGGATATTACCCCCAAAACTTTTAATAGTTGACGGTACCATTAATTATAACGACAGATGAATCCAAGCGAGATTCATTTTACATTAAATTGAGCGTACCGCTTTTAAATATTTTTTTAAAAAGTCGGTTCAAGTTTTTATATAAATATTTTTTTAACATGAACTGTTTAATCGATAATAGCCCGAAAAAAGCGATTTTGTTTCGATCGTTTGAGGTGGGCCTTCGTAATGGATTTTCCACGCATGTAAAGGCGTGTTGGGTGGAAGGGGGAGAGATACAAATTTTGTGAAGCAAATAACATTAAAAAAAATTCAAAGGGTAGGACGGGAATAGCTATATTTGGAGAGAGGGGCAGATAAAAGGAAGAGGGGGTGAATTTCGAAATCTATGTGTTCCAAATTACGAAGGGTCTCTGCAAAAAATAAATTTGATATATATCTCAGCCTTCGAACACGCATAACTAACATTATATATTCAATAAATATTATTTCATCTGAAAATACGATTCTTTTAATGGTTTCAGTGTTTAATTTTTTGTCTTTGGGGGGAAGATTACCGTAAATCCCCACATTTTCAGAAAAGTAAAAATACACTTGTGGTTGGAGGGAACTATAGATTTAAGTTTGATTGGTATCATTAGTACATGTAATTGTCCATGTACTAATGATACCAATCAAACTTAAATCTCCAACCACAAGTGTATTTTTACTTTTCTGAAAATGTGGGGATTTACGGTAATCTGCCCCCCCCCCCAACCCATATATTTATCAAATATCTTAAGATTAAAAAATAATCCGAAATTTAAAACAGAATCGAGAAAAATAATGGAAAAAGAGCCAGTCTTAGAAGTATTTCAAGCTTACAAAGAAATTTTCAGTAGCAAGCCATTCGTTAGAAAATTATTTTGCTTGTAAGTTAATCTTGTAATAGTTAGCTCCCAAGAATTTGCGCCCGTCTTAATATACATTATACATAAGAGAATGGTTTTGTTGGTATGATACGTGTGAGATCGCAAATATGAATATTGAGAAATAGAAATACTGATAGAGAGATATATACAAATCGGGAACGGTAGAAAAAGAGGTTGAGTAGAGATTAAGAAATGAATATAGAAAGAATGAGAAAATTTTAAAAATCAGAAAAGGAGACGGGGGGGTAGAGAAAGATATATACGAGAAAGGTAGAAAGAGATAAATTAATGCAAATGCTCGTAGAGAAAGGGTGAACAAAGGACGGAGAAGAAATAGAAGTATATAATATATATATATATATATATATATATATATATATATACACTTCTATTTCTCCGTCCTATATATATGCAAATATATGAGCTACACAGAATTTTCCGCGTTTTGTCATATTTTATTTTCATAAATAACGAGCTCTACTCACGTAATACTGAAAATCGATGCATGAAATATGATATCCCTATTATAAAATTCTATAGTGATACTTGAATAATATATAGACGGAGGGAGAGATTAAAATATTTAAGGCATTCCTGCACTTAGTTATTAAATTCAAACAAATGTTTTTGGTTTCCAATAAAGTACTCACTCGATTTCTGTGTGGACATTTTCCTTGCCCTTTTCTCTCCTTTCTCTCTTTAATAAGAAAGAAGAATGTCGCTTGTCTGATTTCAATTCGCTCCCGGTTTCGCCAATTCGGTGTCTTGCACAACTTTTTTTTTCCAGTCCTAACATTAGGCGTGACTTCCCTCTTTCTTTCGTTCCAAAATATTCAACGTTAAAACTGGTCGCAATTTTTTTTTTCTTTTTAGTTATGGAACACACCGTAACCGATTTAAATACCATAAAAATCATCTATTAAAAAAAAAACAAATTAATAAAACGTGGCTACTAAAGGACTTTTTTCTTGATTACAGCTAACCAGCGCACATATATCGTCAGTAATACCCTCCTTATTTTCTTCCTTTTCTTCTTTGGTTAGTAGGCGGAGATACACCCGGGTATTACTGCTTAGCCAACAACGACCGGCCTAGCGGGCGGGAGTAGCAAAAGAGTGAGAGACAGAAGAAAGAGTGTTCGAATCTTATGATAAACCAATCATTTGCCTCACCGTTACAATTTATACGAATAGAAGCATTTTCATTGGTTCAGAAGTCATATGAGTAACGACAAACCCCTCCACTAAAACCCTTAAACAAAAATAGTGCAGTTTCGCATTCTCACTCTCTCCTACTCTAATTGGGAAAACATGGGCGCATTCTTTTTTAATCTGTCCCTCCTTATCTCTCCCTTCTAACAGTTACTGTTTCTTTCTACGGATTATTTTTTTTTATTTCATTCTCTCTCCATCTTTATCGATCTATCTATAACTGTTATTATATCAAAAATGAATTCATCTTATCTTTTACTCTCCAATCACTTAAGCTTATTCAACTCATGCAGTTTCTCTCTCTCTCTCTCTCTCTCTCTCTCTCTCCCTCTCTCTCTCTATCTATCTATCTATCTCTTGAATGAAAATCCACGAATATGTTACAATTTTAATACATTTATTTTAATCGAAATCAGTGAAATTGTCCATTAAACCAATCAGCTTACCGCGGACCACCATAAGAAAGCTCAGATGTCTCTCTGCAGTCTCTGTAGTCTACATTGCAATGTAGAGAATCTGCTGTAGAATTTATGAAATTTTTATATGAAATTTTTATATGAAATTTTTATATGAAATTATTATATGAAATTTTTATATGAAATTTTTATATGAAATTTTTATATGAAATTTTTATAAATGACATAAAATTTCAAATGCAAAAGTGATATTTCATTTGTGCTTTCAAATGAAATATTCATTTTGATCGTTTATCGAAAATATTTTTCATACGCCGAGCCATTCTACTGGCGAACTGATACTGTATAAATTGATACTGTGTAAATTGATACTGTGTAAATGCGTAAAATTTAGTCAAAAACAACTATTCTTTCTTCAACACAATTTTCATTACGTATCGAAGTTATTCCAGCGCACATATATCGTCAGTGCACATATATCGTATCTAAGAAAAATCACATGTAGTATAATTGTGTCCAATTAAAAAAAAAAAAAAAGAATTTATATATATATATATATATATATATATATATATATATATATATATATATATATATATATTAGGTCCGGTAAAATGAATGCTGATGCTCAAAATGTATAAACATTTTGCCCCCTTCCTTTACTT
>NC_136503.1:121053141-121070641 GCF_053919585.1 Euprymna scolopes | reverse complement strand
ATATTTAGTTTACCCCACCCCTTTTTATATAATGATTAAAACTAAACTGGGAAAATAATTCTTCAAATTAATTAACACTCACTCCCCCCCAATAACATCTTACACAAAATTTTTAATAAAAACATCATAAAACTTTGCTACAGCTGCAGTAACAACCTAGATAGAATAATTAAAAGACATAATAATAGAATAATTAACAACAATAACCGCAATAATAAGAATAACACAGAAAACTGTAACTGCATAAATAAATCAGAATGTCCATCGAAACAACAATGCAAACAGAAGTAGTCTACAAAGCTACAATCACCCCTATAGAAAACCCTAATGATATAAAATACTTCATCGGACTTGCTGAAACTTTATTTAAAGACTGATTTAGAGTTTATTAATGGTCGTGTAATAAACCCAACCACCCCAATAAAACCTCACTAACTACCCACTACCTAAACATGATTAAAAATAACCTAACACCTACTATTAATTGGGAGATTCTTAAAAAATCTAGTACCTATAAATCTTTAAACTCCCCTGTTTCCTGTGTCTATACGAAAAATTCTGTATTATTAATTTCAAAAGATAGGAATAAATTATTAAACATTAGAAATGAAACATTAATTATTTGTAAACACTATAAATCCCAACTCTTAAGCAACTTCACACCCTGCTCACACGGTTCGGGTTCATCTAATATAACTTTCTTAATCTAATAATTACACATATTTACCCTACTCATTGTAGCTTTTTACTACAAAAAAGTTACAACCTTTAACTTTAATATCGCTCTTATTATTTAAACAAAGTTATCAACCTTTAATCATTTATCAACTTTTAATCATTATATCGCTCTTATTATTAAGAGAAATTCCTAATAATTTAGTAATTGATCTTTAAACTCTCCCTATTTCCTATATTTATATGGAACATATTTTTATTAATAACTCCAAATAATAAAATGAATTACTAAACTTTTGATGTTGAAACATTAACCTTTAACAAATACTATAAATACCACCTCTTTAGCAAATACTACAAATACCTCCTCTTTGGCTAATACTACAAATACTACCTCTTTAGCAAATACTGCAAATACCACCTCTTCAGTTAATACTACAAATACCTCCTCTTTAGCAAATACTACCAATACCTCCTCTTTAGCAAATACTATAAATACCTACTCTTTGGCAAATACTACAAATACAACCTCTTTAGTAAATACTACAAATACCACCTCTTTAGTAAATACTACAAATACTACCTCTTTAGCAAATACTACAAATACCACCTCTTTAGTAAATACTACAAATACCACTTCTTTAGCAAATACTACACATACCACCTCTTTAGCAAATACTACAAATACCTCCTCTTTAGCAAATACTACAAATACTACCTATTTAGCAAATACTACAAATACCACCTCTTTAGCAAATACTATGAATACCACCTCTTTAGCAAATACTACAAATGCCACCTCTTTAGCAAATACTATAAATACAACCACTTTAGCAAATACTACAAATACCACCTCTTTAGCAAATACTATAAATACCACCTATTTAGCAAAAACTACAAATATCACTTCTTTAGTAAATACTACAAATACCACCTCTTTAGAAACTTACACTCTTCAAAAGTTCATCTAATATAACTCTTTTTATCTACCAATCACACTTTAACATTATTACTTTACTATTACTAATAAAATAAATTACAACCATTTATTTACCCAACGTTAATTGGTCCTACCTTCCTCATTTTGTATATTGTTCTATATCGTTCCGCATCTAATTATTCATACTGTATTGTAACCAAACACCCCTATTTCTAATCATTTGTATGGCTATGTAATCCCCGTTAAATCCCACAATATTCTGTACTGTCACTTTATACTTTTTAGCTTAGTTATTTTCTTATGAATATCTCCATTCTTTTTTAATTTTTTCCTGTATACCTCTAATCCCATTTATTTTTACCCCTCCCTCACATCAAATACTCAACCAACAAAATCGCTTATAATTTTTTTTAAATATTCAATCCACCCAAATTTTCTGATTTCTCCTAATTATCAACAATATAATATTATATAACCATATAAAAAATTATAAATCATATATACCTTTAACTATTCTTAATTTTTCTTAAATCACACAATTGTCATAAACCCAATATAAAAATAGGACTATATTAAATGTAATTAATTGTCTACTACTTAAACAAAAAACTTCTAGAGCTTTTATATAAGTTATAGAGGACGTATGTTTAAAACACAATCAATTGGACGTGTGTTTACATTGATGCAGTGAACAACATTGATGCAGCGAACAACATTGATGCAGCGAACAACATTGATGCAGTGAACAACATTGATGCAGTGAACAACATTGATGCAGTGAACAACATTGATGCAGCGAACAACATTGATGCAGCGAACAACATTGATGCAGTGAACAACATTGATGCAGTGAACAACATTGATGCAGTGAACAACATTGATACAGCGAACAACATTGATGCAGCGAACAACATTGATGCAGTGAACAACATCACGAGAAACATTTCAATTTCCTTACGATCCCAAACACCGTCTGCCATGTTGACAGGTTTTTAACCCATTTCAGCTAATGTTTTGATTCTGTCTATGGCCCATATTTATGCTTTCTTCCCTATTTTTTCTTTTTCTTTCTCTTTTTACTTCTTCTTTTTTACATAATTATTTCTTTATAATTATATTTTTCTATCTATATATATTTCTCTAGTTTTCTTAATATCCACATGTGTCCCCAAGTTATCAAACCCTCTTAAATTTTCATTTTCTTTTCATTTAAACTTTCACCATCCGAAAAAACATACAGGGAATTATTGATCCTTTTCACCTGTCTGGGTTTAACTAGAAATCAACAGTTTTCATGGACTCTACATTTTTAGATTGTTTTCCATTAATCGAATACCTTGAGGATAATTCGGAGCGAAATTGAAATAATCCTTTTTTCCAACAATGTTGGTTCATTCTTCAAAATTTTAAACCCTAAGTTAAAAGAGAAGAAAATCTAAAAAAAAAAATCGATTATCAATAATTTAATATATTTTATATAATATCTTAATCGGGCTGAATAAGAAGATGCCGCCTAAATTGACAACAAAGATAAAAAAATAATAGCATTCTAATCTGCACCGAATTCAAGCTAAGCAACATACTAATTATCCACACAATCTAATTGTGTCAATTATGCTCAGAGTTTCAGACAAGGCATACAATAGATTAAAGTGGAGGGAATCAGCATTAAATCGCAGTAAACCTCGGGATTTTCATTTCCATAGTTAACCACATGATTGATGAATGTATCAGCGAGTGAATCGATGCAATACTGTCTTGCCTTGCTTCACCAAGACTCTCTGACGCGAGTTTTCATTATAAACGTCTTCCTTGTGTGTGTGTGTGTGTGTGTGTGTGTGTGTGTGTGTGTGTGTGTGTGTGTGTGTGTGTGTGTGTGTATGTGTGTGTGTGTGTGTGTGTGTGTGTGCGTGCGTGCGTGCGTGCGTGCGTGCGTGTGCGTGCGTGCGTGTGCGTGCGTGCTAAATAGCAAAATTCATTACTACTTATAAACTTTAGATCCGGGAAATGCATGTGTATTCCTCGTTATTTTTATATGTATGAAACGGACCGGAAAGCGCAATGAAGTTTTGGTTTTTGAAGAAAAACAGACAATTGCTGACTGAAATCTAGCGTGCTATTATATATAAAATAGTACGCTAGATTTCAGTCACCAAGTGTTTATTTTATATATACATATGTTATTAAATGATGCTAATAAAGAATATATCTTTACCATAGCATACTTATCAAGAAAGAAAAGCACAACACGATATATATATACATATATATATATATATATATATATATATATATATATATATATATATATAACTACTTCATTTACTCACATAAAATTAATATACGAAAGTATAAATTTATGCGTAAACTTTAAGTATTTACTTCAAAAGTGCTCAATACGTAGGTAGAGCTGGTTAGATAGTTATAAAATATATATGGCGATTAAGCTACACTGAATATTCCGCGTTTCTAGGATTCTTCAGGCTTATGCGCATAAGCCTGAGGAATCCTAGAGTGGATGAAACACGGAATATTCAGTGTAGCTTAATCGCCATATATATTTTATAACTAACTATATATATATATATATATATATATATATATATATATATATATATATATATATATTCTCTCTGAATTGAAATTTGTTATATAGGGTATTTGAACCTGTGACCCACTTCGATTTAGGTTTTAGCTGGCAAAACTCGCTGCTAAGGGGTAAAAATTGAAAACAAAACAGTTTACCTAGGTAAGTCAAGTCGAATAACTTATTACTCCTACTGTTATTTTTGCACATGCGCAAAGTTACACACTCATAGCTCAAATTCGTTTAATTTTTAATCATTTGAATCTGTCGGTAGCTCAGACGGTAACAACGCTGGAGAGATAAATGTTCTTGTTTTGATTCTAACGATTCTAGTAAAACTTTTTATAACTTTTGTAATCATTATTATATATTTGATAATTATCAATAGAGATTGGCTCCGTAATAAAAAAAAGTAAGCTGCATGAATTAAAATATAATATCATGCGTACTTTTCTATTGGCTTCATAGTGTATATATATATATATATATATATATATATAGCTTGATTATATATATATATAATCAAGCTATATATATATATATATAATCAAGCTACATATATATATATATAATCAAGCTACATATATATATATATATATATAATCAAGCTATATATATATATATATATATATATATATATAATCAAGCTATATACATATATAATCAAGCTATATATATATTTATATATATATATATATATTATATATATATATAAAATCAAGCTATATATATATAATCAAGCTATATATATATATATAATCAAGCTATATATATATATATATATAATCAAGCTATATATATATATATATACTAGCAAGCTATATATATATATACACTATCAAGCTATATATATATATATACACTATCAAGCTATATATATATACACTATCAAGCTATCTATATATACACTATCAAGCTATCTATATATACACTATCAAGCTATATATATATATATATATATATATATATATATATATATATATATATATATATATATATACATACTATCAAGCTATATATACAGTCCTGGTAAAAATCATAAGACAACTTAAGAAAGTAAGCGTTTACACATATTATCGAATTTTTAATCAATCAAATGGTTGAAACCATTGCCAAAAAGGGAAAATATGACGGGAAAAAAAATGAAATCTGCTACATTCGAAACCTTAACCCTGATCTAATAATTATTTTTTTTAAAACAAACATTTTCACCTGGTCAAAATGATAAGACCACTTTAATAAAATCGGCTAGTTTTGAAAAAATGAATACGAAAAGCTTTCTATGTTACTAAAAGCAACTTCTTATTAGTGGATAAAAAAGAGCTTACTAAATTATAAATGACAAAAGGGAAACCATTATCAGAGTTTGAGAGAGGAAGGGTCTTTGAGCTTAATAGGGGTGGACTCTCCCATAGATCCATTGCAAACGAAATGAATCTTAACAAAACAGTCATCAAATTTTCTAAGAAATCCAGATCAATATGGGCACAAAAAGAGTCTCGGTCGCCCCCCAAAAATAATAATAACGCCATCACTGGATCGCCGTATCAGAAGAAGTCGATTGAAAAGCCAAACAGCAGCAGAATGTAGTCCTAAAACCATCAGAAGGCATCTGAAAATGAAGGGTTTCAATCATTTAAAGCGACTGCAGAAACCACGTCTTCTTGAACAGCACAAAAGTAACCGACTTAAATATGCCGCCAAATACCAGACTTGGGATGAGGAGAAGTGGGAAAATGTAATTTTCTCCGATGAGAAAAAGTTTAATCTAGATGGTCCAGATGGATTTCATCACTATTGGCATGATAAAAATTTGCCCAAAGAGACTTTTTCAACTCAGCATATTTGAGGAGGGTCTTTAATGATCTGGGGTGTTTTCTCGTCAGCAGGGACCCTAAAGTTGCAAGTAGTGAAAGGCCGGCAAACATCATTGAAGTACATTTCACTGCTTGAAAATGCTTCTATCAGGACTGAAGCTCCACTTCTGTGTGGAAGAAACTGGATTTTTACAGCAAGAGAACGCTGCGATACACACTTCTCGACAAGCACGAGAATACTTTTCTTCAAATAATATAGAATTGATAGATCATCCAGCATGTTCTTCGGACCTCAATCCCATTGAAAATCTTTGGGGATGGATGGCAAAAGAAGTGTTCAAGGATGGAACCCAGTATGATTCGATAAAGGACATTTCTGATTCAGTTTTCAGTACATAGGATAAAAATTCTTCGCAACAGATAAAAAACTTAGTCGCAAGCATGCCGAAGAGAATTTTTGAAGTAATTCGTAATAATGGAGGTTATACTAAATACTGAGACCCTTTTTAGTAATTTATAATTGCCTTTTGTTAGATAAATTATCAGTGGTCTTATCATTTTGACCAGGTGAAAATGTTTGTTTTTTAAAAAATAATTATTAGATCAGGGTTAAGGTTTCGAATGAAGCATATTTCATTTTTTTTTCGTCATATTTTCCCTTTTGGCAATGCTTTCAACCATTAGTTTGATTAAAAATTCGATAATATGTGTAAACGCTTACTTTCTTAAGTGGTCTTATGATTTTGACTAGGGCTGTATATATATATATATATATATATATATATATATATATATATATATATAGCTATATATATTTATATATATATACATACTATCTAGCTATATATATTTATATATATATACATACTATCTAGCTATATATATATTTATATATATACATACTATCTAGCTATATATATATTTATATATATATATACATGCTATCTAGCTATATATATTTATATATATATATTTACATGCTATCTAGCTATATATATTTATATATATATACATACTATATAGCTATATATATTTATATATATACATACATACTATCTAGCTATATATATATATATATATATATATATACATACTATCTAGCTATATATATATATATATATATATATATATATATGTATATATATTTATATATATATATATACTATCAAGCTATATATAAATACATGTGTCTGTGAAAATTTAGTGTTTTAACAGGAGATTTAAAAAATTACGATAAATTTATTATTCAATAAGAAATACAACATTTTTATGTTTTTCTTTAATCCATGGATTTTCAACAAAGATCCCACGAAAAAAAATGTTTTTTTTGCAAAATAAAGTTAATAACTAGTAATGAATTTAGCTATTTAGCACACACACACACACACACACACACACACACACACACACACACACACACACACACACACACACATATATATATATATATATATATATATATATATATACACGTATATTAGTGGAAATGAATGTCACCTACGTCATATTTGAAAATCTAGATGGATGGATGCTAGTGACACGCTAGCAACCACTAACAATGCCGTAATGTAGTAATCATCATAGACTCCAGCTCTAATGTTTAAACTCATTTGTAAAAATTTTAATTTGTCGTTACATTTCAACAGGGGCTTGGCGTTGTGTATGAAAGTCTCACAAAAGCAAAGGAAATAAATTCGACACGAGTTTGTTTTCAGTTGAAAGAAAAGGCATTTATTACCGGTCGTTTCCACACTAAGCTGCCTGACAGGTATTTCCCCAGCCAGCAACAATATGGTCACATTCCGGATTTTTCTAGGAGTCAAGTATCAGTTTCTTAGTCGGCAGTTATAATCATATACTATTTCTGCAATTGGTTCCACTGGTCGTCCGAAAATCTTGTTAAAAGTTCCAGGGATAAATTAGTCATGCATCTTTTTTAAAAGTTCTTCTTGTGCGGAGACGCAGTTAGAATAACTCTGTCAGTAGCTTCGTTAGATATATTTTCCAACGTCAAGATATATTTTCCAACGTGAAGATATATTTTTCAACGTCAAGATATATTTTTCAACATCAAGATATATTTTTCAACGTCAAGATATATTTTTCAACATCAAGATATATTTTTCAACATCAAGATATATTTTTCAACGTCAAAATTTATTAACAATTACGACGAGGTAATAAAAGAAAATATTTTTTCGACTTTTTCATTTTACATTTTATTCTACGCCAGAATTTCCAAAAACGTCCTGACGAAGAAAAAAGGTAAAATTAAAAGGTAAAAATGCAAATAAATAAAAAAAATATTTACTTTGTTCATTTTATTGTAAAACAGGGAATTCTAACATATTTTTCTGAATATTTAAAGACGTTTTAACACGTTGAAAGTTAACTTTTTCAATAGCCAGAAGAAAGTTTCAGTACTTTGAGAAATTTCATTGAATCAGTGCTGAAATGTTTCAGCTTGGTTGTTTTAATTTTGAACGTTAACACAACAATTGACGGTTAAATCAAAGCAAGACCAAAACTAATTTCCGTTGAACAATCTTTGATGTTAGTTGGTGTCGCGTATTTCCCCTAACGGATTTTTTTTCTTTTAGTTCGTTGTTTATTGCTTATACTAATAGATGTTTTCCTCTTAGATTCTTTTGTTATTTTTTTTTCAGTCGTGTTTTTCTTTTTCATGCATTCATTTTTTTCATTTTCTGTCACAAAATTGGATCATTCTTATCTACCATATCATTTTCTGTCACAAAATTGGATCATTCTTATCTACCATATCATTTTCTGTCACAAAATTGGATCATTCTTATCCACCATATCATTTTCTGTCACAAAATTGGATCATTCTTATCTACCATATCATTTTCTGTCACAAAATTGGATCATTCTTATCTACCATATCATTTTCTGTCACAAAATTGGATCATTCTTATCTACCATATCATTTTCTGTCACAAAATTGGATCATTCTTATCCACCATATCAGCCATATTAATGTTTCTCTCTTTGTATTCATTTGATAGATTTTTACCCTCTCTGCTAAACTAGTTTTTTGGAAAAAAAAAATTATTTTCCGAAATTCTTGCCCAACTAGTTAGCATAACCTTTTGCTTAGTCTTACGACCTATTTATCTCTTAGGTACTTAGCCCGTTGTGGCCATATTATTCGAGACAATTACTGTTAAAACCTGTCCTAAAGGACCAGAAGCATTTTCTGTGACTCCGACAAGCTTATACTAACATATTGTGCAACAATTACTGCACTATTCTGTTTTGTTACATCCAATACCATGACCAGTACTGGGGTGATACGTTATCATTTATCTCCGAGAGTTCTCTCATTCAACGCGAGCACTGTTTAATCATTTACTTCTCTAATTTCCGCTATACTCGAAGCTACTTTATAACACGAACCCTCTTTATTTTTCATACCTAAGTGACATTTCATTATCGGAAAATCTGGTTCGTTGTCCGAATTCTCTCAGCAACATTTATACTGTCTACGAACAAATTCGTCGTTATTCACAGTCTCCATTTCTGTATGCAAGGATTGTAAGTACCTTAAATACTTAGTGGATATTTATCTTTTATCTTTCTTCCACGACGGCGATGCAACCGCCACGTCTTATGTTCATGAAGTATTTCAGTTTTAGGATTGACCGCCAAACAATTTTCCTTGCTTAAAATTAAAAATTACTTTAAAGATTAATACTGTGTTTGGTATTAGATTTACAAAAAAAAAAAAAAAAAAAAAAAAACAAGTAACAAAATAACGAAAAATAAAAGCACCTAACACGGTTTAAAAATTTCCAAAAATAAAAACTACTTATAAGTCACACAGCATATCCCTTGCTAAGATATTTTTAAATTTTAAAGCTATAAGTAATTCGTAAAATGAAATAAAAATTGAAGATATTTAGTATTCTTAGCTGGGAATCGGGCATCATTTGAATAGACCAAATACAAATTTAAAAGAATATAAATATGTCCAATTCTAAATTCCTGTGTAAAACCGAATAAGCTACTTGGTACGACAAATGCGCAAGAACTATTCCCTTTAATGTTGTATAACCGAACTTTTGCTCTTACGATAACAAGATATGACAAGCTTTTTTCACTTACTACTTTGCTCGCTGCCTCTTCTCTTCAGCGCGACGGTACTCTCTTCAGTTTCTTTTCTTTTCTTTTTTCATTTTGAACCCTTTTGTGCCAGAGGCCTGGTTATGACGGCACTAAATAATCTATGTCACGTGGTCGTCGTTACATTTAATATCGATGCGACGTTGTGTATGAAATTCTCGCAAGTAAACAACAAAAAAAGAAAGAAAGAAACTCTACACGAGTTTTTTTTTTTTTTCAGGTTAAAGAAAAGATATTTATTCCCGATTGTTTTCACATTAAGCCGCTTGACACGTATTTCCTAAGTCAGCAACAATTATAGTTGCATTCCAGATTTTCCCCTCGGGGTCAATTAACAGTTACTTAGTCTGCAGTTATGATCAGCTGTCATTTCTGTAATTTGTTCCACTGTATACGGCTGTCCGAAAATCTTATTTTAAGTTCGGGGAATAAATGAGTTCTGCATCTTGTTTAAAAGTTTCTGTCGTGCCGTCCTATAGTAAAAATAACTCTGTCGTGTCGGCACATGCTGAAAAGTCTTGTTTCCGCCACGTGTATTTTTCCTCTCTTTTTCTTTCCTCTGCCTTAGATCCCTCTGTGACATCACGCTCGCGCAACGGCTTGATCATTTGCATACACGTTAGTGGCTTCGTTAATATCATCCAATCACAGAAATACTATTACAAATACAAACGTTTTTTGTGTATTTATTTACTCGATGATGGTTATCACCGAAGGCGAAAGTACTTGGATTTCTAATTCCGTGCTTATTATGTAATTACGCAGACATAAGCAGCTTTATTGAGCTGAATGTAAAGTGCTTAGCAGCACGGAGTGATTGTTTGAATTAAAATTGAGCTGAATATTTTAATTTTTAGGCAACCTTTGAGAGGTTCCTCTAATACCCATTTCTTTCTAGAAAGAATTCCAACTAGAAAGAAATCGAGTTAACCAATGTGCCACCAATGGGTTCACCTAATTGATAATATTGGAATGGCTGAGCAATGTTAGTATTTGTGTAAATGAAAACGTGTTACACTCCATGAGTTCTTCAGCCTTTACCAGATTGTCCGTAATTTTCTTGTTTTAAGAAAATATCGTAGTCTCTTGTTGGTATATATAGCTTATATCTTATTGGTAGAGATAGCTCTAGTAATTAGTCCAATAAGTAGTGAAGTCTCTCAGTTTCTTTTTCTTCTTTGCTGTCGTTGTTAAATCGTCATCATGGTGGCAATGAGAAAATAACCAAAGAAGTTTCCATCTTCTATGACAAGTTTACACATGTGGGGTGAGGAGGTTCGCTGGCTAAGAGGTTAAGGACACAAACTTACGACTTTGGTAGGACATGTTCGAATTCAATTCGTTCCACAGAAAAATGTTCGTTGGTCCCGTCTAGGAATACCCGATGTTTTTCTAGAAAACATTCTAACTCGAAAGATATCGGAAAAACCAATGTCAATAAAAAAAATGGATGAATGAATAAATCGGAAGAGAATAGTTTCTTTTGTTTAATGAAACATGAATCAATTGATTATCGAATTCTTGGACGAATCTAAAAATATGTGAAAGTACTTGAGAATGACAAAAATGACGAATATGTGAAAGTACTTGAGAATGACAAAAATGACAAATATGTGAAAGTACTTGAGAATGACAAAAATGACGAATATGTGAAAGTACTTGAGAATGACAAAAATGTTAAACATGAACGTCCACAGAGGAAAGGACAGTCCTCAAAAAATGACGAGACTCGCATATGAACAAGTTATAGAGATTATCAACAAAACCAGGATGAAACCCCCTTTATTAGTTACAAGTGTTACATTTAAATCGTCATAAGCAAATACTAGAATAGGAAAACTTTCATGACAATGGCTGGTAAATGGAAACAAATGGCTTGGACATATTGAAGAAACAGGATTAAAAATGATATAAACGTCAGATTTACCTTCTAAACATAGAAAGGAAGTTATTTTTGCATGACTAGTAGGGCTTAATTAAATGCCAACGGAGTAATAGGGTTAGTCCACTCCTTCATTTTTGTATTGATGATATGTAGCAACAGTAGTAATTCGGTATAAGTGTAATAATGACTATTGCAGTCATAGCCGTTACAGTGATGTAGATTTTTTTCTTTTTCCTACAATCTTCTTTTTAATAGCAATGATCTTTAAAATATTACTAACAACAACACACAATCATTTGGGGTTTATCGATTGATCAACATATTTATATCCCCAATCTTCTATGGCCTTTCGTAATATGCAAAATCACCAGTAGCACAGTTAGAGCAATAGATATACAAGAAAATGGCTTGGTTTCTCTCTAGAATTGTCTGACGTTGACCTCTTATAAACAAACTTGACTTATTTTAATTTACATATTCTAGAAAGGTTCGCCATATGCTTGTAAGCTATATCTACCATTTACCGTTATTTTGGCTAATCTTTAGGTTTTCAGGAGCAGTTTCAATCTTTATTTGACTGGTCCATTTCTTTGGAAGTCTTCTTCTAGATTTTTTTTCTTGGATAAAATCTTGATATGATTTCATTAACAAGCTGAAGTTTGGCAGACAACGTGTCGAAATAATGTCAATTCGTTTTTTTCGAATAACGTTCTAATGGATCTGTTAACGTTACACCTATTTATGATATTTGCATTGTCCATCTCAAAAAGTTACTTCAAGGATATTTATTTCGCATTTCCTGACAAATATTTTGAGGTTATTCTCATGTTACATTGACATTAACTCTAAAGTCAATATCAGATGAATTTAAGGCCGTTTCAATCCTACCCAAGGCAGGCCAGAGGATTAGTCGGCCAAAACACGGTGAGACAACAACAACTATGAAGTTCACAAAAAGAATAAATGCGCATAATAATAATGATGATAATAATAATGATAATAATAATAATGATAATAATAATGATGATTATAATAATGATAATAATGATAATAATAATAATAATGATGATAATAATGATGATAATAATGATGATAATAATAATGATGATAATAATGATGATAATAATGATGATAATAATAATGATGATAATAATGATAATAATAATAATAATAATGATAATAATAATAATGATGATAATAATGATGATGATGATGATGATAATAATAATAATAATAATGATAATAATAATAATGATGATAATACTGATGATAATAATGATAATAATGATGATAATAATGATGATGATGATGATGATAATAATTATGATGATAATAATGATAATAATAACGATGATGATAATAATAATGATGATAATAATGATAATAATAATGATGATAATAATGATAATAATAATGATGATGATAATAATAATAATGATGATAATAATGATAATAATAATGATGATAATAATAATAATGATAATAATAATGATGATAATAATAATGTTAATAATAATGATAACGATGATAATAATAATAATAATGATGATAATAATGATAATAATAATGATAATAATAATGTTAATAATAATAATGATAACAATGATAATAATAATGATGATAATAATGATAATAATAATGATAATAATGATGATAATAATGATAATAATAAAAATGATGATAATGATGATGATAATAATGATAATAATAATGATGATAATGATGATAATAATGATGATAAAAATAATGATAATAATGATAATAATAATAATGATGATAATAATAATGATAATAATGATGATAATAATGATAATAATAAAAATGATACTAATAATGATAATAATAATGATAATGATAATAATGATAATAATAATGATAATGATAATACTAATGATAATGATAATACTAATGATAATAATAATTATAATAATAATAATGATAATAATAATGATAATATTGATAATAATAATGATAAATAATAATAATGATAATAATAATGATAATAATGATAATAATGATAATAATAATGATAATAAAAATAATGATAATAATATTAATGATAATAATAATGATAATAATGATAATAATGATGATAATGATAATAATAATGATAATAATAATAATGATAATAATAATGATAATAATGATAATAATAATAATGATAATAATAATGATAATAATGATAATAATGATGATAATAATGATAATAATAATGATAATAATAATGATAATAATTATAATAATAATGATAATAATAATGATAATAATAATGATAATAATAATGATGATGATAATAATGATAATAATTATAATAATAATAATAATAATGATGATAATAATGATGATAATAATGATAATAATAATGATGATAATAATGATAATAATGATGATAATAATGATGATAATAATAATGATAATAATAATGATGATAATAATAATGATAATAATGAGGATAATAATGATGATAATAATGATAATAATGATGATAATAATGATACTAATAATGATAATAATAATGATAATAATCATTCACATTTTGTGTCTGGCTGTTGGTATTGCTGATGTTATACTGCTAGGTGGCTCATAAGAAATGAACGAATGCTATCAAAGTACTCTTTTCTACCAGCACTTTCCACAAGATTCAGGTGGTTCCCAACAAGGCAATCTTTTGAAGTACTCCAACATATCAATGGATCCAAATTTTCTTAATCCACTTGTTAAAGCTTTTTTTTTTGTCACACTCCCCAGGCCTCCCACCACAATAAGTACCACTTCTACCCTCTTCAATTTCCACAATCTTTTTATCTCCCTTTTTAAGTCGTTTTTTCGACCTTTTTTTTCTTCTTCCTCCAAATTCACATCAGCTGATACTGCTATATCAATGATTATTGCCTTGTGTTCCTTTTGTTGAACAAAACTAAACCTGGTCTCCTTGCTTCAATCACATTATCACATTGGATATTCATATCCCACAAAAATGTCACATTATCACTCACCATCACCGATTCCATTTCACTGCATTCTAACCCTCTTTTTCTGCATATGTCCCAATGAATCTTTCTGGCAATATTGCCATGCTATATCTTGTATTCCTTTTGAGCTAGCTTCTTCCAACAACTGACAAGTTCTTGAACATTCTCACCTTTCTGTCCACAAAGTCAACATAAGGGACTTTCAGCCATTTTATCAATGTGATACTTGACATAATTTGTCCTGTGTGCTTGTTTCCGTGTGGCACATATTAGGGCTTCTGCCTTAACCTTCAACTAACATTTTGACAACCATCGCCAGGTTTTCCTTTGTCCATTGGTTCTGGTAAATCTCTACTGAACCGGCTATGAATTTTCTTCTCAATCCAATTGTCTTTCATTTATTGTTCATTTATTTACTTAAATTCCCCGTCTTTTCTTTTCCCATATAACCCATCGACATGTTTGGCTGAAGAGCTTGTCATTTTTCATATGTTTCATCTCCTTTCTTTCCATTAAATAATACCTTCTCCATATCAAAATGTAGCTACTGAACATGTGTTTACCTCGGATAGTTTGTTTCTCAGTCAATCTTCACCTAAGAACCAACCGTAGTCTTTTCTTGTATTCTTTTCTTATTTCCTTCATTTCAGCTTCTTTTATTTTATCTGATGCC
Source organism: Euprymna scolopes (assembly GCF_053919585.1). Classification (NCBI taxonomy): domain Eukaryota; kingdom Metazoa; phylum Mollusca; class Cephalopoda; order Sepiida; family Sepiolidae; genus Euprymna; species Euprymna scolopes. The sequence goes on along the minus strand of NC_136503.1, from coordinate 121,054,949 downwards.
ACAATTCCTCAGTAGTTGTATCTTTATTTTCCTCTTTTATCATTTCCTCATTCAAAAGTTGTCTTCCTTTATTTTCAACAATTTTCCCCCTTTTCAGTTTCAAGGCACTACACTTCTTCATACCACATTCTATACCTATGTCATTTCTGAATATTTGAACAGTTCTTACAAACATATTCATCTGGTATTTGTTCTTTACATTAAGTCATCTATAAATAATAAATAGTTTACCCGGTACTCCTTTTTCGCCACTCATAACACGCATTTACCTTTCTGTAATATGAATGATAAGAGTACCATACTCAAAACAAACAACAATGGTGACAAGCTGTTCCCTTGAAAATCTTTTCACATGAACTTCTCCATTTGATGTTAATGACATTTTCTATTCTTTTATACTTATTTCCAGGAAATCTCGCAGATTCGCTACAATTCCAAATATTTCCATACATTCCTTAGTCCAGCTATGTGCAACCAGAAAATATGCTTTGCGGTAATTTATCCATGAAATGCATAGATTTGTGGATCTTCTCTCACAATCCCCAAGTATTAGCGTATCAATATCATAAGCAACTGATCCTTGGCCCCTCTATTACCTCATCTACACCCCTTTTGATTCTTTGGTAAAATCTCTTGTTGTTCCAGATATTTGTAAATATCATCCGTTAAAATGTCTGTCAGCAGTTTCCACATCAATCGAAGGCAGGTGATGGGCCGATAGTTATCAACCGTAGTGCTCTTTGAAATATCCTTCAGACAGAGCACTGTTCTTCCATGCATGCTCCATCCAATAATTACATCTCCTGTCAACATCAATTTGAGATGCAATTATTCCATGCAAGGTGGTAACATTTTTTAACCAATATCCATGTACACCATTTGTTCCGGAAGTTTTATAATTTGAAATTTTCGTACATCACCCCCTTCTTCTTGTTCACTTTCACAACATCTTGAGGTTGCTTTAATTTTCTTTGTATTTCATTCCTCACATCTTCCAGCCACAAAGCACTTCCATTATATTTCCTTTTTACACTCCAAAACTTTGTACATTCTTTTGTCTGGTACTTAATTTACGCAATTTGACCGTCTATTAAGTCCTTCATAGAACTTCTTCTGGTCCAGATTAAATAACCTTTTCACTTTGAACTGCTGCGTTCTCTCTTCATAATGTTTCATTTTCGCACTTTTTGCTAGCATTCTTTGTTTGATTTCCTCCAAGACAGTTTTAATTCCCTTCCTTTTCGCTCTGTACTTTTGATTCCGTTATTTGAATTTCTCTGTCTTCCTCGCACCCAAATGTCCTCTCAAACCTCTTTCAAGTAAATTCACGTTCTTTCTTAATTTTTTATGTCATCTTTTATTCTTCTTTTCCACCTTGGTTCATTTCTATTCTAGCATTCACCTCTTTGCAATCTGAATTTTTCCCACAACTCAAACACTTCCTGCTATAATGAAATTATTTGTTTCTGTGATGGTCTTGCATTTCACATATTTCATTGCTTCATTTACTTTTTCTACTTGTTTTTCTGTCAAGTTTTATAAACATGATTCCATCACTTCTTTTTCCTTCCACCATAATCTCTTTCAGTCTTTCAACGACCTTCTCACTTCCTCAGTTTCTTCCAGCACCTCGTCATTAGCTCCTCCATTATTACTAATTACCTCGTCCTTTATTTTCTCTCCATTGCCACCTCATCTGCATCTTCCATTATATCCTTTGTCCTTTCCTCACCAATCTGCACATCTCTTTCATTTTCCCGATCATCCCTCATAACTTGTGCGTTCATCTGTCTAATTTATGGCCTCCA
>NC_136503.1:121028141-121048141 GCF_053919585.1 Euprymna scolopes | reverse complement strand
CGAAAACGGATTACCAAGATTTTCTCAAATCTCAGTACCCTGTATATCAAATTTCGAATCTGTAGACTGAAAATTGACAGAGTTATTGTGTTATAGGGAAATGTACACAGACAGACAGAGAGACAGACACGTTCACTTTTATAGATATACTAGCATGGATGCCCGGCGTTGCCCGGGTGTTTGGAGGTGCATGCTGAGCAAAAAAAAAAAAAAAAGGGGGTCAATTTTTTAAACTTTGACCCCTATTATGACGCTTTAACATTTATTGTTTGAGGCTCAAATCAAGTTATTAAGTTAGATCCATGTCCAAGAAACGTATATCTAAAATTTCAAGTGTGTAGACCCAAAATTGTCGGAAGAGTTTGGTAGAGTTCTCAAAGGTCAAATCGTTGAACTTTGACCCCTTTCTGGCCGAAAACCGATCACATAGATGTTCCTAAATCTCAGTACCCTGTATATCAAATTTCGAGTCTGTAGACTAAACATTGACCGAGGTATTGCGTAGGGAAATGTACACACACACACACACACACACACACGCACACACACAGATACACAGACACATTCACTTTTATAGATATACTAGCATGGGTGCCCGACGTTGCCCGGGTGTTTGGAGGTGTGTGCTGAGTAAAAAAAAAAAAAAGGGTTGACTTTTTAAACTTTGACCCCTATTATGACCCCCTAAAATTAATTGTTTTGGGCTCGAATCAAGTTATTAAGTTAGATCCATGTCCAAGGAATATATATCTAATATTTTAAGTGTATGGACCGATAATTGTCGGAGGAGTTTGGTAGAGTTCTCAAAGGTTATATCGTTGAACTTTGACCTCTTAACAGCGAAATTTCTGGCCGAAAACCGGTTACGTCGATTATCCCAAATCTCAGTACCCTGTATATCAAATTTGGCGTCTGTAGACTGAAAATTAACAAAGTTATGCCGAAGGAAAATGTACACAGACACACAGACAGACACACACACACACAGACACATTTACTTTTATAGATATATAGATAGATGAGGTGGATAATTAAAAAAAGGAATGCCCACTGTGTTGATAGGAAATGTCTTATTCGTAGGCTGTGAAATTTTTGAGATTTTTTTCTACCCATTAATGAATCTCAAGTTGTGCAAAATTATAATTGTTGAATTGTTATATATTAATATGCTTTCGCGAAGGACTGAAACAATTGTACCTAAGGTGTTACTAATAAAAGACCAGATTTTGAAAATGTGTAAATACTTTAACGTGATATCTTTAAGCTGCATAACTTCGTATTCCAGTTTGCTTGTTTACAATTTGATTAATATATACAAAAGGTCCATTACATTAATATTTCATTTATTTCTATATTTAGTATGCGATTAAGAGATTACGTCATTTGCATATATATTAAGAAAAAACGATTTTATTAAATAGGTGTATGTTAGTTTAAGTTTCTAGCGAGAGAGTTATTTTAAGCGTTCTATTTAAGATTGTTATTTCATCAATTTAAAATAATAATTATATTGATAATATATTTAATTTAATTTATTTGGAATTATTACTTCCGACATCGATTTTTTTGAGAAACGGGTAGAGTTGTTTCCCCTGACTAGTTTTTATACGTTCCGAAGTTCGAAAGATAAAAAAAAATGTTCCCCACATAAAATAATTTGCTAATCGCAATAAGTTTCTAGCGTGAAAAAATAATTTCGTGTAGACAGAAAGAAGTTTTGTTTTATTTTTAAATATTTAAAATTAAATAAATAAATAAATAAATGAAACACTTACGAATAAACAAAAAGAATCTCATTTGTTTGTTTTTATTATTCTTGAAACGATATTACAGAATCTTCGAGCGTTCCGGGAATTGCCCCCCCCAAAAAAAAAGAAACAAGTCGAAAATTTCTTTTATTTACGAAAAAAAAGCCAGTAAAAAACAAAAAAAAAACAACAAAAACAAAAACAAGCCAATAAAAGGAATTCCATTTTGTTCTTTAACTTTTCAAACTCGTTAATGTTTATAACGTTGTTATTTCCACAGTGGCTAAATTAGCTTTTCTCTTTATTCGCTTTTCAGGTTGGAGTTGCTTACACGGTTATTTTTTTTTTTTGCGGTCGCTCCAGCACTCGCTGCTATTTTTATTGAAACAAAAGTTGTTTGGATTTATTTATTTTCTATTTTATTTATTTACTTTTTATTTATTTTATATTTTTTTTTAGCAGGAGTGGGGTCCAACGCACGAGCAACAAAAAGTGCTGAATATCTGGAGAATAGCTTCTTCTCTTTGTATCTATTCTGCCGAAATATCTGGTGGAGAGGGTATAACGTACTTCTTTTTTTTGGGGGGGTTAACATGCTTTTATCCGTCCTTTTATTTTTGAAATTGTTGTGGAGGTATCGACGTTACCCACGATGAAAAGGATTAGTATCCATAGTATAGCAGGTTCATATTGACTCGGACATCGCCGGGTACCCTAATAGTATATATATATATATATATATATATATATATATATATATATATATATATATATATATATATAGATGTTATATATATATATAGATGTTATATATATATATAGATGTTATATATATAGATGTTATATATATAGATGTTATATATATATATATAGATGTTATATATATATAGATGTTATATATATATAGATGTTATATATATATAGATGTTATATATATAGATGTTATATATATATGTTATATATATATAGATGTTATATATATATAGATGTTATATATATAGATGTTATATATATAGATGTTATATATATATAGATGTTATATATATAGATGTTATATATATAGATGTTATATATATATAGATGTTATATATATAGATGTTATATATATAGATGTTATATATATATAGATGTTATATATATATATAACATCTATATATATATAACATCTATATATATAACATCTATATATATATATAACATCTATATATATATAGATGTTATATATATATAGAGAGAGAGAGGTTATATATATATAGATGTAATATATATAGCTTTTATACATATATATATATATATATATATAGAGAGAGAGATGTTATATATGTAGATGTTATATATATATATGTATGTATATATATAGAGATTTTTTTACATAGGCATGACCACATTATCAAGGTCAAGAGACCACTGGAGGATAAGGATTAAAGAGTGTACAGTAGAAATTGGGCAATATAGTAATAATTCGTAATAGATAATCGGTAAATTTGTTAACAAGCGGGACGGTCATCAAAAACTTGTTTACGTTAGACTTGAAGACAACCATATTGTTGTCAGCTGGAAAGCAGGAAAACGGAAGACAATTCCACAGGCGTGTAGTTCTAAGAAAAAAGCTTTGTTCATGGAATCTACGTTTAGGTTTAGGCATAGATAAAGAGTGGGGGGAATTATTGATAGTGTTTACAGCTAGACGAGTGTTTCTTTAGAAAGTTTGGCGAGGGGGGGCATGGACTAACGCTCAGTCGAACACTTTCCATGAAAATAACGATACATCAGAAACAAACTCGAAACATCTCTTCTGTGAGATAGAGATTGCAGGGAAGAGAAAAGGATATCTCATACGAGACTACGAAGTCTATTTCGAACTCTATCAAGGCAGGACAAGTCCTTTCTAGCAGCTCCTGCCCAGATGTGGCAACAGTATTCCATCCTTGGACGTACCTGACTCTTATATAGATAGATAATTGCATCAGCAGTGAGATATCTACTGGATCGATAGAAAGTTCCCACCATTTTTCCAGCGGCCTTGGCGACAGATTTAATGTACGTGTGCCATTTCAGATCAGGAGTAAAGGGCAAGCCCAGAAGCTTGTCAAAACTTGAGGCCTCCTCAAGACGAGAGCTATTCATTTCAACTAATGCCAGATGGGTATCAGAGCGCTGATGATGTAAAGATAAAAGCTTGATTTTAGATGCATTAAAAGTAACCAGCCACTCCTTTCCCCATTGTACCACGTGCTCAAGATCAGAGGAGAGAGAATCAGAGAGAACTTGGTAGTTTACTGTCTTAGATGTGCTACCATAGATGGTAGTGTCATCAGCACAAATGTCTACAAATAATGTAATGATTTGATTTGGAAAATCATTAATGTAGATCAGGAAGAGAGTTAGGCCCAGGATGGACCCCTGAGGGACTCCATCATTAATACTGTAAGCTTCTGATTTTTGCTCATCAACTACTACTCTTATGAACCTATAAGAAAGAAATTATTTAATAATTGAGAAGACATTTCCAGCTATACAAAAGCTAGACATCTTGTATAGGTAACCTACATGCCATACCCTATCAAAGGCCATAGATTATATATATATATATATATATATATATATATATATATATATATATATATATATGTTATTTATTTGTTTTCGTTCGCGATACTTTTTGAATCAATTCAATTATTTATACGTAAGTGTATTTTTACCTAAATGCGAGTTGGGAATAATGTTCCCTTTTTACAAATTTGGTACCCCAAAATGGGGAGCTGCATACATATTGTTGTTGTTTTTTTAAATAGCATTATCCACTGACACGTGTTTCGTCGTCTACGTCTCTCTCTCTCTCTCTCTCTCTCTCTCTCTCTCTCTCTCTCTCTCTCTCTCTAATTCTAATACTCATTAAACAAATTCTAATTCTAATACTCATTAAACAAATTCTTATTCTAATACTCATTAAACAATTTCTAATTCTAATACTCATTAAACAAATTCTTATTTTAATACTCATTAAACAATTTCTAATTCTAATACTCATTAAGCAATTTCTCTTTCTAATACTCATTAAGCAATTTCTAATTCTAATACTCATTAAACAAATTCTAATTCTAATACTCATTAAGCAATTTCTAATTCTAATACTCATTAAACAATTTCTAATTCTAATACTCATTAAACAAATTCTTATTCTAATACTCATTAAACAATTTCTAATTCTACTACTTATTAAACAAATTCTAATTCTCATACTCATTAAGCAATTTCTAATTCTAATACTCATTAAACAAATTCTAATTCTAATACTCATTAAGCAATTTCTTATTCTAATACTCATTAAGCAATTTCTAATTCTAATACTCATTAAACAAATTCTAATTCTAATACTCATTAAACAATTTCTTATTCTAATACTCATTAAGCAATTTCTAATTCTAATACTCATTAAACAAATTCTAATTCTAATACTCATTAAGCAATTTCTAATTCTAATACTCATTAAACAAATTCTAATTCTAATACTCATTAAGCAATTTCTAATTCTAATACTCATTAAACAAATTCTTATTCTAATACTCATTAAGCAATGTCTAATTCTAATACTTATTAAACAATTTCTAATTCTAATACTCATTAAGAAATTTCTAATTCTAATACTCATTAAACAAATTCTAATTCTAATACTCATTAAGCAATTTCTAATTCTAATACTCATTAAACAAATTCTTATTCTAATACTCATTAAGCAATTTCTAATTCTAATACTTATTAAACAATTTCTAATTCTAATACTCATTAAGAAATTTCTAATTCTAATACTCATTAAACAAATTCTAATTCTAATACTCATTAAGCAATTTCTAATTCTAATACTCATTAAACAAATTCTTATTCTAATACTCATTAAGAAATTTCTAATTCTAATACTTATTAAACAATTTCTAATTCCAATACTCATTAAGCAATTTCTAATTCTAATACTTATTAAACAATTTCTAATTCTAATACTCATTAAGAAATTTCTAATTCTAATACTCATTAAACAAATTCTAATTCTAATACTCATTAAGCAATTTCTAATTCTAATACTCATTAAACAAATTCTTATTCTAATACTCATTAAGAAATTTCTAATTCTAATACTTATTAAACAATTTCTAACTCTAATACTCATTAAGCAATTTCTAATTCTAATACTTATTAAACAATTTCTAATTCTAATACTCATTAAGAAATTTCTAATTCTAATACTCATTAAACAAATTCTAATTCTAATACTCATTAAGCAATTTCTAATTCTAATACTCATTAAACAAATTCTTATTCTAATACTCATTAAGCAATTTCTAATTCTAATACTTATTAAACAATTTCTAATTCTAATACTCATTAAGAAATTTCTAATTCTAATACTCATTAAACAAATTCTAATTCTAATACTCATTAAGCAATTTCTAATTCTAATACTCATTAAACAAATTCTTATTCTAATACTCATTAAGCAATTTCTAATTCTAATACTTATTAAACAATTTCTAATTCTAATACTCATTAAGAAATTTCTAATTCTAATACTCATTAAACAAATTCTAATTCTAATACTCATTAAGCAATTTCTAATTCTAATACTCATTAAACAAATTCTTATTCTAATACTCATTAAGCAATTTCTAATTCTAATACTTATTAAACAAATTCTAATTCTAATACTCATTAAGCAATTTCTAATTCTAATACTCATTAAACAATTTCTAATTCTAATACTCATTAAGAAATTTCTAATTCTAATACTCATTAAACAAATTCTAATTCTAATACTCATTAAGCAATTTCTAATTCTAATACTCATAAAAGAATTTCTCATTTTAATACTCATTAAACAAATTCTAATTCTAATACTCATTAAGCAATTTCTAATTCTAGTACTCATTACACAGTTTCTCATTCTAATACTCATTAAACAATTTCTCATTTTAATACTCATTAAACAATTTCTGATTCTAATACTCATTAAGCAATTTCTAATTCTAATACTCATTAAACAAATTCTTATTCTAATACTCATTAAGCAATTTCTAATTCTAATACTTATTAAACAATTTCTAATTCTAATACTCATTAAGAAATTTCTAATTCTAATACTCATTAAACAAATTCTAATTCTAATACTCATTAAGCAATTTCTAATTCTAATACTCATTAAACAAATTCTTATTCTAATACTCATTAAGCAATTTCTAATTCTAATACTTATTAAACAAATTCTAATTCTAATACTCATTAAGCAATTTCTAATTCTAATACTCATTAAACAATTTCTAATTCTAATACTCATTAAGAAATTTCTAATTCTAATACTCATTAAACAATTTCTAATTCTAATACTCATTAAGAAATTTCTAATTCTAATACTCATTAAACAAATTCTAATTCTAATACTCATTAAGCAATTTCTAATTCTAATACTCATTAAACAAATTCTAATTCTAATACTCATTAAGCAATTTCTAATTCTAATACTTATTAAACAATTTCTAATTCTAATACTCATTAAGCAATTTCTAATTCTAATACTCATTAAACAAATTCTTATTCTAATGCTCATTAAACAATTTCTAATTCTAATACTCATAAAAGAATTTCTCATTTTAATACTCATTAAACAAATTCTAATTCTAATACTCATTAAGCAATTTCTAATTCTAGTACTCATTACACAGTTTCTCATTCTAATACTCATTAAACAATTTCTCATTTTAATACTCATTAAACAATTTCTGATTCTAATACTCATAAAAGAATTTCTCATTCTAGTACTCATTAAATAATTCCTAATTCGAATACTCATTAAACAATTTCTAATTCTAATACTCATTAAACAATTTCTAATTCTAATACTCATTAAGCAATTTCTAATTCTATTACTCATTACACAGTTTCTCATTCTAATACTCATTAAACAATTTCTAATTCTAATACTCATTAAACAATTTCTCATTCTAATACTCATTAACAATTTCTCATTCTAATACTCATTAAGCAATTTCTAATTCTAATACTCATTAAACAATTTCTAATTCAATTCTTTAAACAAATTCTTATTCTAATACTCATTAAACAAATTCTTATTCTAATACTCATTAAACAATTTCTAATTGTAATACTCATTAACAATTTCTCATTCTAATACTCATTAACAATTTCTCATTCTAATACTCATTAAACAATTTCTAATTCTAATACTCATAAAAGAATTTCTCATTCTAGTACTCATTAAACAAATTCTTATTCTAATACTCATTAACAATTTCTCATTCTAGTACTCATTAAACAATTTCTAATTCTATTACTCAGTAAACAAATTCTTATTCTAATACTCATTAAACAATTTCTAATTCTAATACTCATTAAACCATTTCTAATTCTAATACTCATTAAACAATGTCTCATTCTAATACTCATTAAACAATTTCTAATTCTAATACGCATTAAACAATTTCTAATTTTAATACTCATTAAGCAATTTCTTATTCTAATACTCATTAAACAAATTCTTATTCTAATACTCATTAAGAAATTTCTAATTCTAATACTCATTAAACAAATTCTAATTCCAATACTCATTAAACAATTTCTCATTCTAATACTTAATACTCATTAAACAAATTCTTATTCTAATACTCATTAAGCAATGTCTAATTCTAATACTCATTAAACAATTTCTAATTCTAATACTCATAAGCAATTTCTAATTCTAATACTCATTGAACAATTTCTAATTCTAATACTCATTAAGCAATTTCTAATTCTAATACTCATTAAACAATTTCTCATTTTAATACTCATTAAGCAATTTCTAATTCTAATACTCATTAAACAAATTCTTATTCTAATACTCATTAAACAATGTCTAATTCTAATACTCATAAAATAATTTCTCATTCTAATACTCATTAAACACTTTCTAATTCTAATACTCATTAAACAATTTCTAATTTTGATACTCATTAAGCAATTTCTCATTCTAATACTCATTAAACAATTTCTAATTCTAATACTCATTAAGTAATTTCTAATTCTAATACTCATTAAACAATTTCTAATTCTAATACTCATTAAACAGTTTCTCATTCTAATACTCATTAAACAATTTCTCATTCTAATACTCACTAAACAATTTCTAATTCTAATACTCATTAAACAATTTCTGATTCTAATACTCATTAAACAATACGAACATCCATAAATCGTAGTTACTTACTCTTTCATTAACATCGTAAGATATTTTGTTTTTACAAATTTTCATAGTCTTCTTCACAACATATAAAGCGGTAGAAGCTAGGTAGAGATGGAAATCGACATAATTAGCTATCGATAACGCCGAAGCACAGCGTGTACAAATTATTATTAGCATTTAATCAACACAAGTACTATTTTTTATTAAAATAAAAGTATTCCACATTTTCGCTATAATCCATATTGTCTTTTTTGTTCTTAATGACACCCCCCATCGTTTCGCACCCTGATAGAGTCAGAACAAGCTTAAATGTAGGAAAACTCTATAAATTAGTATCTTAATTTACATATTTTTATTTCTATGAATAAGTATCTTAATTTACATATTTTTATTTCTATGAATTAGTATCTTAATTTATATATTTTTATTTCTATGAATTAGTATCTTAATTTATATATTTTTATTTCTATAAATTAGTATCTTAATGTATATATTTTTATTTCTATAAATTAGTATCTTAATTTACATATTTTTGTTTCTAAAAATTAGTATCTTAATTTATATATTTTTATTTCTATGAATTAGTATCTTAATTTACATATTTTATTTCCATGAATTAGTATCTTAATGTACATATTTTTGTTTCTAATAATTAGTATCTTAATTTACATATTTTTATTTCTATGAATTAGTATCTTAATTTACATATTTTTAGTTCTATGAATTAGTATCTTAATGTACATATTTTTGTTTCTATGAATTAGTATCTTAATTTACATATTTTTATTTCTATGAATTAGTATCTTAATTTACATATTTTATTTCTATGAATTAGTATCTTAATTTACATATTTTTGTTTCTAATAATTAGTATCTTAATTTACATATTTTTATTTCTATGAATTAGTATCTTAATTTACATATTTTTAGTTCTATGAATTAGTATCTTAATGTACCTATTTTTGTTTCTAATAATTAGTATCTTAATTTACATATTTTTATTTCTATGAATTAGTATCTTAATTTACATATTTTTATTTCTATGAATTAGTATCTTAATGTACCTATTTTTGTTTCTAATTATTAGTATCTTAATTTACATATTTTATTTCTATGAATTAGTATCTTAATTTACATATTTTTATTTCTATGAATTAGTATCTTAATTTACATATTTTTATTTCTAGTAATTAGTATCTTAATTTACATATTTTTATTTCTATGAATTAGTATCTTTACATATTTTTATTTCTATGAATTAGTATCTTAATTTACATATTTTTATTTCTATGAATTAGTATCTTAATTTACATATTTTTATTTCTATGAATTAGTATCTTAATGTACATATTTTTGTTTCTAATAATTAGTATCTTAATTTACATATTTTATTTCTATGAATTAGTATCTTAATTTACATATTTTTATTTCTATGAATTAGTATCTTAATTTACACATTTTTATTTCTAGTAATTAGTATCTTAATTTACATATTTTTATTTCTATGAATTAGTATCTTTACATATTTTTATTTCTATGAATTAGTATCTTAATGTACATATTTTTATTTCTATGAATTAGTATCTTAATTTACATATTTTATTTCTCTGAATTAGTATCTTAATTTACATAATTTATTTCTATAAATTAGTATCTTAATTTACATATTTTTATTTCTATGAATTAGTATCTTAATTTACATATTTTTATTTCTATGAATTAGTATCTTAATTTATATATTTTTATTTCTATGAATTAGTATCTTAATTTACATATTTTTATTTCTATGAATTAGTATCTTAATTTACATATTTTTATTTCTATGAATTAGTATCTTTACATATTTTTATTTCTATGAATTAGTATCTTAATTTACATATTTTTATTTCTATGAATTAGTATCTTAATTTACATATTTTTATTTCTATGAATTAGTATCTTAATTTACATATTTTTATTTCTATGAATTAGTATCTTAATTTACATATTTTTAGTTCTATGAATTAGTATCTTAATTTACATATTTTTATTTCTATGAATTAGTATCTTAATTTACATATTTTATTTCTATGAATTAGTATCTTAATTTACATATTTTATTTCTATGAATTAGTATCTTAATTTACATATTTTATTTCTATACATTAGTATCTTAATTTACATATTTTTATTTCTATGAATTAGTATCTTAATTTACATATTTTTATTTCTATGAATTAGTATCTTTACATATTTTTATTTCTATGAATTAGTATCTTAATTTACATATTTTATTTCTGTGAATTAGTATCTTAATTTACATATTTTTTATTTCTATGAATTAGTATCTTAATTTACATATTTTTATTTCTAGGAATTAGTATCTTAATTTACATATTTTTATTTCTATGAATTAGTATCTTAATTTACATATTTTTGTTTCTAATAATTAGTATCTTAATTTACATATTTTTGTTTCTAATAATTAGTATCTTAATTTACATATTTTTATTTCTATGAATTAGTATCTTAATTTACATATTTTATTTCTATGAATTAGTATCTTAATTTACATATTTTTAGTTCTATGGATTAGTATCTTAATTTATATATTTTTATTTCTATGAATTAGTATCTTAATTTACATATTTTTATTTCTATGAATTAGTATCTTAATTTACATATTTTTAGTTCTATGAAGTAGTATCTTAATTTACATATTTTTGTTTCTAATAATTAGTATCTTAATTTACATATTTTTGTTTCTAATAATTAGTATCTTAATTTACATATTTTTATTTCTATGAATTAGTATCTTAATTTATATATTTATATTTCTATGAATTAGTATCTTAATTTACATATTTTTATTTCTATGAATTAGTATCTTAATTTATATATTTTTATTTCTATGAATTAGTATCTTTACATATTTATATTTCTATGAATTAGTATCTTAATTTACATATTTTTATTTCTATGAATTAGTATCTTAATTTACATATTTTTATTTCTATGAATTAGTATCTTAATTTACATATTTTTATTTCTATGAATTAGTATCTTAATTTACATATTTTTATTTCTATGAATTAGTATCTTAATTTATATATTTTTATTTCTATGAATTAGTATCTTTACATATTTTTATTTCTATGAATTAGTATCTTAATTTACATATTTTTATTTCTATGAATTAGTATCTTAATTTACATATTTTTATTTCTATGAATTAGTATCTTAATTTATATATTTTATTTCTGTGAATTAGTATCTTTACATATTTTTATTTCTATGAATTAGTATCTTAATTTATATATTTTTATTTCTATGAATTAGTATCTTTACATATTTTTATTTCTATGAATTAGTATCTTAATTTACATATTTATATTTCTATGAATTAGTATCTTAATTTACATATTTTTATTTCTATGAATTAGTATCTTAATTTATATATTTTTATTTCTATAAATTAGTATCTTAATTTACATATTTTTATTTCTATGAATTAGTATCTTTACATATTTTTATTTCTATGAATTAGTATCTTAATTTATATATTTTTATTTCTATGAATTAGTATCTTAATTTACATTTTTTTTCTATGAATTAGTATCTTTACATATTTTTATTTCTATGAATTAGTATCTTAATTTACATATTTTTATTTCTATGAATTAGTATCTTAATTTACATATTTTTATTTCTATGAATTAGTATCTTAATTTACATATTTTTATTTCTATGAATTAGTATCTTAATTTACATATTTTTATTTCTATGAATTAGTATCTTAATTTACATATTTTTGTTTCTAATAATTAGTATCTTAATTTACATATTTAAAGTTTTAAAGGGTTCATGTCTCTATGCATCACAAGGAAACATGGCACACACACACACACACACACACACACAAACATCAGGATATATTTCAACATCTGCTCGGATTAATGGTCACTTTTAAACAATAATATGCAATCATTGTTTGTTATTATTAGATGATACGCTATATAATTTCATGTAGATTTTATAAGCATCACAAGTATACACAAAGATTGAGTTATATATATCTATCTAATTTAATATAAGTATATATATATACATAAATATATATACATACACATATACATACATATATATATACATACATATTTATATATACATATATATACATAAACATATACATACACATATATATATATACATACATATTTATATATATGCATACATGTACATAAATATATATATATATATAACATCTATATATATATATATATATATATATATATATATATATATATATATATATATATATATAATTTAATGTACAAGTTTTTAAATATAACATCCAAACAAATGAAAATAATGTACAGTAATTCTTATGTTATTATTAGGGGATATTGTGCATAATTTTTCCGACTACATCTTACGTAAGATGATAACCATATTACTAAGGAGACCTCCAAGGTACTACTAACGCCATTCCGTTTGGTGACTCTTCCTATTCCCACCCGGTCGGGGAGTTCAAAGATAATAACACCATTCCAGCCTATATGATTATAATGGAAGACAAAACTTGTTCTTTTCTTCTTCATCGTTTCCTCTTCTGATTTTTTCCCTTCTGTTTCTCCATATTTTCATCTTCCTCCTTTTCCTCCTCCTCCTCCTTCTGTTTCATCTTCCTCCTCTAATTCTTTTTCTACTTTTCATTCATTTCCCTCTTCTCATTTTTCTCCTACTTCTTCTAATTCTTCACCTTTTCGAGCTAATACAACACAACCAATCGTTGAAACTGTTGGTGCAGCTGCACTCGCATATAAACAGTGCCGTGCAGATGCACCCGGAGTGCTCCCAACGAGCTGGTCGTTTGCACTTATGTGTATTGCACAACAGATGCAGCAGCGGCAGGAGTAGGAGAAGGCAACGCATATGGAACACGCACATCCAGATGAAACACGTGCGCCAGGATATGCGACCAAACGTTCTTGCGTAACAGACCTCCCATCCTCTCTCCCCTCCCTCTCCTTCCCTTCTCTTTTGCTCCTCACACACACACACACACACACTCTAGGTTTTTTCGTTCAAATTCCATCGGATTTCTGGCGTCGAATTACGTACTCCAGATGTGAAAGTTACGAATCAACTATTATCTCATAAGATAATGACTTGTATTCAACTAATAGTCTACAATTATTCATTTCCAATATTGTTTTAGAATTACACTAATCCAAAAGTGTTGATATCCATAAACAGAGCTAAACAAATTCAAATATGCTTTTTTTCTTAGCCATTTTTTTTTTTTTTTTTGCTGGGAGCAAGGCGTAATTTCTGTTTTAGTACTGCGCTTAGTCATTTGTACACCCAGTCAGTGAAGGAGAGTCTTTCTAGACGCAGACATTATTTCAAATTATTTTTGTTCAAAGTGCTCTTTTCGATTTTCGTTCATATCCAAACTTAATCCTGCATTTAACTCTGCTTAGTGGGGAGTATAGTAAATGGGAACACTTACTACTACTACTACTACTACTACTACTACTACTACTACTACTATTAATAATAATAATAATAATAATAATAATAATAATAATAATAATAATAATATTATTATTATTATTATTATTATTATTATTATTATTAGAGAACACCATCCTGACCTCGATTGAAAGTATATGAAGAGTACTGGAATCCTAAGGAAGCTTAATGTCACTCACATTCGAGAGAAATCCGATGACCGATATCACGAAAACTCAATGGTAAACGGCTGGCGAGAGAACGTCAAGTAGGAAGATTCGTTGTCACTCAGACTGCAGGGAATCCTATCTGTCCTTTTACCAGTAATCACTCACTGGTAAAACGCCTTGTGCCAACGAACAAAAAATAATAAAACAATATAACTAGTTTTCTATAAAAAAATACTCCCATCAAACAATTGTAGGACGTCTATTAAGTTGCACAAAGACTTTTAGTTTTATGACATGAATAGTACATGATACTAGAGTTGGTAATTTAACATATTAACATACATTAACTGTTTTTGTATTAAGAATTAATAATGATGATGATAATGATGATGATGATAATGATAATAATAATGATGATAATAATAATGATAATGATGATGATAATGATGATAATAATAAATATACTGATGATAATAATTATAATAATAATATAATTGATCTTAATAATGATAATAATTATAATATTAATGATAATAATAATGATCATAATAATTATAATAGTAATGATCATAATAATAATGATAATCATAATAATGATAATAATTATGATCATAATAAACATAAATATATCAATAATAATGAAGATAATAATGATAATGATGATACTACTAATAATGATAATCATAATAATAAGGATAATGATGATCATAGGATTAATTATAATAATGATCATATTAATCTCAATAATGATCATAAAATTGATAATAATATATACGAGGATCATTCTACTGTAAAGTCTCCTATTTTTAACTCCAAAATTTGAAGAGCTACCGAGAAGAGAGTGGTACCGAAATTTATTTTTCTACATAGCCAGCTACATTCTCAATGTACATTTGCCAGGACGCCAATGACATCCCCATTCTTCTGACGCACATCCATGAGAGAGGTGAATTTCTTAGTCTACACCGTCAATATCTGCAACAGAGACATGAAACTCGGGCACATTAAAGAAATAGTAAGCATTACTTTCGAAATGCCCCTCGTACATACACGCAAACACATTATATATATATATATATATATATATATATATATATATATATATATATATACACACAAATCTCTACATTCATCTATCCCTAGCACGAACTTTCCAACACAAGATGGTCCTGTCGCACATATAAAAACTTACACATACACTGGAGCATCTAATCTCACACGTATTATTTTAAAAATGCAAATAAATACAATAAGCGTACATCCCTAAAACCTTTAGTTATGAACCTTAAATTCAATAGAAAACTTTTCTCCTTAAAATGGAAGATTAAAAAACTAATCTAGGGTAAAGTTCCAGTAAACTTTGCATCTCTAAATCAACTTTAATAATTTTCTCCTCAAAAGATATAAATAATGGCATTATAAACTCAAAGAGTGAAATCATTTTCCACTGCAAACGAGTGTGTATCTGTATTTTTCGAGATATATGTATGCATTTTTTAAAGAATCTAACCATAGAATTATTTAGAACTTTTTAACTTATATTATTTTACATTTTTTTTTTTTTTTTTTTTTATACCTTTCTTGTCTTCCCTATATGCCATTTCTATAAGAACATCCAAAATACATATATATACATATAGGAGGTTGTATGTGTTTACATATGTATGCTTATGTGTGTATATATGCTTGTCTATATATCTGTGTATATCTTATTTCTATAGAAATAAATATATACACACAAACGCATATATATACATATATATATGTTTGACTATATATATATATATATATATGTTCGACTATACATGGATGCGTATGTGTATATGTATATAGGGAAACATATATGTGTGTACCTGTGTTATTGTATAATTATATGCATTGTTATTTCTATATAATTATATGTGTAGGTGTGTGCTTTTGTTCGGAGGACATATATATCTAAATGTGTATGTATGTGTACGCATGTATATATGTATGTACATGCCTTTACATCATTTTTTCATTATTAATTTTTTATTATATGTGTATGTTTTGAGGGTATGTACCAATGCATATGTATATGCTAGTGAGATTGTAGTCTGTGTTCTTATCTGGTCGATACGTCATCCTCCCTTCCAAGCGCATTTGAATTTCTAACCTGGTTTTTATTTATTTCGTCTATGTTGACACCCTGTTGTTTTGCTTTGTTTCCGTTTTTAATTAATCTCTATTCATTCGTAATTCGTTGGCACATTTACTCTGTATCTTCCTTTCTGTTTTTCTATTTACTTTTCCATGTTCTCCTTTGCCAATTATTTCTTTTTTCCTCTTTATGTCTTCTACTATTTTCTTCTGTATTCTATATATGTATTCTATATATGTATTCTATATATGTATTCTATATATGTATTCTATATATGCATTCTATACATGTATTCTATATATGTATTCTATACATGTATTCTATATATGTATTCTATATATGTATTCTATATATGCATTCTATATATGTATTCTATAAATGTATTCTATATATGCATTCTATATATGTATTCTATATATGTATTCTATATATGTATTCTATATATGTATTCTATACATGTATTCTATATATGCATTCTATATATGCATTCTATATATGTATTCTATATATGCATTCTATACATGTATTCTATATATGCATTCTATACATGTATTCTATATATGTATTCTATATATGTATTCTATATATGTATTCTATATATGTATTCTATATATGCATTCTATACATGTATTCTATATATGTATTCTATATATGTATTCTATACATGTATTCTATATATGTATTCTATATATGTATTCTATATATGCATTCTATATATGTATTCTATATATGTATTCTATATATGCATTCTATATATGCATTCTATATATGTATTCTATATATGTATTCTATATATGTATTCTATATATGTATTCTATATATGTATTCTATATATGCATTCTATATATGTATTCTATATATGTGTTCTATATATGTATTCTATATATGTATTCTATATATGTATTCTATATATGTATTCTATATATGTATTCTATACATGTATTCTATATATGTATTCTATATATGTATTCTATATATGTATTCTATATATGCATTCTATATATGCATTCTATATATGTATTCTATATATGTATTCTATATATGTATTCTATATATGTATTCTATACATGTATTCTATACATGTATTCTATATATGTATTCTATATATGTATTCTATATATGTATTCTATATATGTATTCTATACATGTATTCTATATATGTATTCTATATATGCATTCTATATATTTTTATTTTCTAAAAGATTTTCTCTAATATCGAATCTGAAATTTGTATCTTTGCATTTTGAATGTGCTCAGCCTTCGTTCTGATCATAGATTTTCCTTCTTGGATATAAAATAACAAGAACGTGACCTTGCCGGCTTTTGGAATTATTTTACTCACCACCTTTTTGGGAAGTGGTCTGATATATGCATTTTGTCTAATACACCAAATTTTATATCTGAATATAAATCTTTACCTTGTTCTTGGATTAATTACCTTCTCGTTTTGAGAATTCTTACCTAGATCTTTCAATTTTCATATAAATTCACAGGATTCTACTGGTATTCTAAGGATTTTGCTATACTGTACAAATACTTTCTGGATTTATGAGAATTGTACTAAGACTTGATGCTCCACACATTTTTTTTTCCTTGTTGAATTTGTAAACAATTGCCATATTCTTCGCTTTCCGGAACACTAAACTAAATACTTCATGGAACCTGTATCATTTTATTTTTATTTTATTGTATTTCATATTATAATATTTTATTTTTGAATTTTATTTTTGAATTTTATTTTGAACATTTTTCTAATCCAATTTTTCTCCACTTTTAGATGCTTTTATTTTAATTTATTTAAAATAACGAATTTCGTATCCCCTGTTTGTTGTGTCTCTCCTTTTTTTTTCTCCACTTTCTATCTTTCCTATTTTTCCTTTCTTATTATTGGCTCTTCTTTCATGGTCCTCATTATTTTATAGTGTCCTATATTTTTTGTACTGTTACATACATACCCCTCCTCCTATTTTTACTTTTTTTTATATATATATGTACTTTTAATTATTATTTACGCCCATGTATGGAGTATTGTTGTCATATTTGGGCTGATGCATCTGCTGGTGCGTCTCTCGCTCCTAGACAAGGTTCAAAAGATAGTCGCCAACCTGATAGATCCTGAACTGTCATCTAAGCTTCAACCTCTGTCCCATCGACGAAATGTAGCATCCTTCTGCCTGTTCTACAAGTACTTTAACGGTGAATGCTCCGACGAACTGCAAGCACTTGTGCCCCCTCGACGTAAATAACCTCGACAAACCCAAAAAGCAGCTAAAGCACACTCCTTCACAGTAGAAATCCCTAGATGTAAGAGAGATTTCTACTCCAGTAGTTTCTTCCCCAGAACCGCTAGACCTTAGAATTCCCTTCCGGGTTCCTGCTTCCCCAACTGTATTGACATAGTTCAAGTGTAACGTGACCAGATATTTTGCTACCCATAGTACCCTTGTAGATAATGTCCCCGATAGTAGCCTCCTACATCAAAGTGGCAATGAGCCTTGTTTGGGTTGAAAATGTAATAAAAATTTAAAAAAAAACTATATTATCCTGTTCCTAAGTTCTCATTTCAAATCTCATTAAGCCAGCTTTTTTGTTTCTATATTTCATTTTGTAAATTCTGGATTTTCTCATCTTTTAATGGGAAACATTTAGCTTCAAAGTACCAAAGAGTTTTTAAAAAAATTTCCCCTTAACTTTTCCTTATTATTCTAATGATATAATAAAGTCATAACTTTTATTCCTCATCTTTTATTTTAATATTATTGTCTGTTTCTCTAAATAGTGTTGAGCTTTGCCTATCTTGATAAGTTTTGCTTTGTTAAAGATGTACTCTTTGATAGCATAAGTATATCTATATATCTATAAAAGTGAATGTGTCTGTCTGCATGTCTGTTTGTTTGTCTGTGTGTCTGTGTACATTTCCCTACGCAATAACTGTGTCAATTTTCAGTCCACTGACTCGAAATTTAATATACAGGGTATTGAGATTTGGAAAAATCTTTGTAATCCAACGATTTCACCTTTGAGAACTCTACCAAACTCCTCCACCAATTTTGGGTATAAACACTTGAAATTTTAGATATAGGTTCCTTTGACATGGATCTAACTTAATTACTTCATTTGAGCCCAAAACAATAAATGTTATGGGGTCATAATAGGGATCAAAGTTAAAAAGCATTGACCTCTACGGTCTCTACTAAATTACTCAGACAATTTCTGGTCTAAACATTTGAAATTTT
>NC_136503.1:121008141-121018141 GCF_053919585.1 Euprymna scolopes | reverse complement strand
TGAGACTGGAAAGAAGTCAGGATTGCATCGAATTATCAAAAAAAGAAAAGTTAAGGAAAGACTGTTTAAACGTATTCTTTCGATCAAAGCAAACGCAGGATGTTGTGGAAAGCAACGATAGCACTTTTCAATGGCGATCAGGACTTACTAGTGTCGATTAGATACAATATGCTCTGCAAGTAAGTTTCAAGGGCAAAGATATTCATTACGCCAGAACGACTTCCTCCAACCGCCTCCCTTGTAGATTTCATTATCTGCGGGCTTACTGTCAGATGGAGTGGATGCGATGTAGCGATGAAATTACATCATCTGGATTATAGAAAAAAGTCTTGTTCCAGATGAACTGATTCAGATGATTTACTGCAACTGTTTACAAAGACGCAATACCCTAAGTTGTACCTGCAAAAGGCATGGACTAGAATGTATCAGGGCGTGTGGATATTGCCATGAAAGTAATTGTGTTTGAGGTAGATTAGGAGTGACTATAGAGTATAAGGCATGAGTCAACATCACTGGCAATCATTTCATGTGAAAACATGGGTGGAAATGGGTGAAACTGCAAGATTTATTGGTTTATCATGAAAATTGAGCAAGTTAACGCTTTAGAAGGCAATGGAAAATGACTTGTAAATTGAAAATGTTCAACTTGGAAATTTGAAACGTTAACATACTTAAAATTTGTCTAACTTTAGTATGATGTAGAGTACACCAAACCTGACATAAAATCATCAAAAAAATGTTGCAATTTTTTTGTGTCAGTTGGTGAATTGACTCGGCTATGCTTAATGGCTCGATGTAAAAAAATTAAAGTCAAGCACACACACACGGTCACACATATATATAAGATATGGTTAAAATAAACAATATATTTTTTCGATAACTATTTGAAAGATCCAAATTATTCAAATTACAAGCTCAAGGCTATCAATTTCAGAGTACATATACTGGTTACTTAAAAATGTTTAATCATATTTATATTGCAATAATATTTAATCATATTTAAATTGCAATAATGTTTAATCATATTTATATTGCAATAATGTTAAATCATATTTATATTGCAATAATGTTTAATAATGTTTAATCATATTTATATTGCAATAATGTTTAATAATGTTTAATCATATTTATATTGCAATAATTTTTAATAATGTTTAATCATATTTATATTGCAATAATGTTTAATAATGTTTAATCATATTTATATTGCAATAATGTTTAATAATGTTTAATCATATTTATATTGCAATAATGTTTAATAATGTTTAATCATATTTATATTGCAATAATGTTTAATAATGTTTAATCATATTTATATTGCAATAATGTTTAATAATGTTAAATCATATTTATATTGCAATAATGTTTAATAATGTTTAATCATATTTATATTGCAATAATGTTTAATAATGTTTAATCATATTTCTATTGCAATAATGTTTAATAATGTTCAATCATATTTATATTGCAATAATGTTTAATAATGTTTAATCATATTTATATTGCAATAATGTTTAATAATGTTTAATCATATTTATATTGCAATAATGTTTAATAATGTTTAATCATATTTATATTGCAATAATGTTTAATAATGTTTAATCATATTTATATTGCAATAATGTTTAATCATATTTATATTGCAATAATGTTTAATCATATTTATATTGCAATAATGTTAAATCATATTTATATTGCAATAATGTTTAATCATATTTATATTGCAATAATGTTTAATAATTTTAAATCATATTTATATTGCAATAATGTTAAATCATATTTATATTGAAATAATGTTTAATCATATTTATATTGCAATAATGTTTAATAATGTTTAATCATATTTATATTGCAATAATGTTTAATCATATTTATATTGCAATAATGTTTAATAATATTTCTATTGCAATAATGTTTAATAATGTTTAATCATATTTATATTGCAATAATGTTTCATCATATTTATATTGCAATAATGTTTAATAATTTTTTATCATATTTATATTGCAATAATGTTTGATAATGTTTAATCATATTTATATTGCAATAATATTTAATAATGTTTAATCATATTTATATTGCAATAATGTTTCATAATGTTTCATCATATTTAATTGCAATAATGTTTAATCATATTTATATTGCAATAATGTTTAATAATGTTAAATCATATTTATATTGCAATTATGTTTTATAATGTTTAATCATATTTAATTGCAATAATGTTTAATCATATTTATATTGCAATAATGTTTAATAATGTTTAATCATATTTATATTGCAATAATGTTTAATAATGTTTAATCATATTTATATTGCAATAATGTTTAATAATGTTTAATCATATTTATATTGCAATAATGTTTAATAATGTTTAATCATATTTATATTGCAATAATGTTTAATCATATTTATATTGCAATAATGTTTAATAATGTTTAATCATATTTATATTGCAATAATGTTTAATAATGTTTAATCATATTTATATTGCAATAATGTTTAATAATGTTTAATCTTATTTATATTGCAATTATGTTTTATAATCTTTAATCATATTTATATTGCAATAATGTTTAATCATATTTATATTGCAATAATGTTTAATAATGTTTAATCATATTTATATTGCAATAATGTTTAATCATATTTATATTGCAATAATGTTTAATCATATTTATATTGCAATAATGTTTAATAATGTTTGATCATATTTATATTGATATAATGTTTAATAATGTTTAATCATATTTATATTGCAATAATGTTTAATCATATTTATATTGCAATAATGTTAAATAAAGTTTAATAATATTTATATTGCAATAATGTTTAATAATGTTTAATCATATTTATATTGCAATAATGTTTAATCATATTTATATTGCAATAATGTTTAATAATTTTTAATCATATTTATATTGCAATAATGTTTAATAATGTTTAATCATATTTCTATTGCAATAATGTTTAATAATGTTTAATCATATGTATATTGCAATAATGTTTAATCATATTTATATTGCAATAAGGTTTAATCATATTCATATGGCAATAATGTTTAATCATATTTATATTGCAATAATGTTTAATAATGTTCAATCATATTTTTATTGCAATAATGTTTAATAATGTTTAATCATATTTATATTGCAATAATGTTTAATAATGTTTAATCATATTTATATTGCAATAATGTTTAATAATGTTTAATCATATTTATATTGCATTAATGTTTAATCATATTTATATTGCAGTTATGTTTACTCATATTTATATTGCAATAATGTTTAATAATGTTTAATCATATTTATATTGCAATAATGTTTAATAATGTTTAATCATATTTATATTGCAATAATGTTTAATCATATTTATATTGCAATAATGTTTAATAATGTTTAATCATATTTAATTACAATAACGTTTAATAATGTTTAATCATATTTATATTGCAATAATGTTTAATAATGTTTAATCATATGTATATTGCAATAATGTTTAATCATATTTATATTGCAATAATGTTTAATCATATTTATATTGCAATAATGTTTAATAATGTTTAATCATATCAATTACAATAATGTTTAATAATGTTTAATCATATTTAATTACAATAATGTTTAATCATATTTATATTGCAATGAGAGAAGTGTTTGATGATTTCACAATCGTTTCAGAATGTTTTAGTACATTCTGAAACCATTTGTCAGGTCATTGCTACTGTATAGTTTAATTTTGTGTTTCATGTTTGTAGACCAAAAACTCTAGGAGGAGTTTGGTGGGCAAAATTTGTTAAACAAAAATATAAACCTATACATAAATATATATGGAAACAATTTTGTGTTTACTATAAACTTTTTACACAAATATTATACAAGTATAAATCATGTAGAATATCTGCATGAATATAATTACACGTAATAGTCAACTAAAGATGATTATCGCATTAGAAAACCGAAGCAACTAATAGGGAAATAATTAAAATGAATGTTTAAAAGAATTTGCAAATAGGCTAGATCTTTTGCTAGTGAATGCAATTCCAAAACCCATATATAAGAAAATTGTATTTTCTTTTTAAATAAATACAAAAGAGGGTTTTTAATATGAATATCAATACACACAAAAGAAAAACGAATTTATGGGAGCATATATTTATACATATTTATATATATATATATATATATATATATATATATATATGTATATATATAGTTAAATGGAATTGTAGAAGGCGGTACAATGCAGAAGTAACGGAAAGACACAAGCTGAAGCAACTGAGAAATTTATTAATACAACTTATTAATACATGTTTACATATTCATATTTCATATACGCAGTATATTTATATTTGCACAGTGGTTACCTGGGAAAGTCGGTCTGGTGGTATGTCCGTGTAATATAATATTTCGAGAAAGATCTCTTCGTCAGATATTTATTTGACCTTGACAAATCTCGAAATATTATATTACACGGACATACCACCAGACCGACTTTCCCAGGTAACCACTGTGCAAATATAAATATACTTCGTATATGAAATATGAATATGTACACATGTATTTACAAGCTGTATTAATAAATTTCTCACCTGCTTCAGCTTGTGTCTTTCCGTTACTTCTGCATTGTACCGCCTTCTACAATTCCATTTAACTACATACTATACAATGCTTCAAGCAAACTACACCCACCTCTTATATATATATATATATATATAGATATATATATAGATATATAGATATATATATATATATAGATATAGATATATATATATAGATATATATATATATAGATATATATATATAGATATATATATATAGATAGATATAGATATATATATATATAGATATATATAGATATATATATATATATTGATATATATAGATATATATATATATAGATATATATATAGATATATATATATAGATATATATATATAGATATATATCTATATAGATATATATATATAAATATATATATAGATATATATATAGATATATATATATAGATATAAATATATATATATATAGATATATATAGATATATATATATATATATAGATATATATATAGATATATATAGATATATATATAGATATATATATATAGATATATATATATATATAGGTGAGAAATTTATTAACTATATATATATATATATATATATATATATATATAGATAGATAGATAGATATACTAGCAGTTCCGCCCGGCTTTGCTCGGGCCCTATATAATGTCCATAAGGTTATGTGCATATGTATATATTAAAAAGTGTGAATATGTAAAGTAATGTATTTCTGTATAATAGTCTTCCTTAATTACCATAGAGAAAAGACAGACAGACATTTACACTTTTATAGATGTAGATAGATAGATAGATAGATTGGATGCAATATATAATTATGATTAAAAAAAAAGACTCATGCGCCACCATTGAGAATCGAAACCAAAACGTTCAGCTCACGATTTATTTTGCCTCTGCCATAAATGACTGGGCTATGAAAACATGTTTACTGCAAGGCTAAAAGTTAAAACATGAACCAATATTAACTACATTATGCATTCGTAATGGCGGCATTCGACCTTCACCTGGCAAATTTCATTTTTTTTTTAATTTTCACACTTTTGCACGGATTTTTCCAGGCTTAAACCCAAATATAAAGTTTTGCATGGATTCAAACACCTTATATATGAAATTTTATGTCCGTAGACCCAAAACTCTAGGAGGAGTTTGGTAGGCAAAATCTGTGCAACAAAGATATATACGTATATATAAATATATATGGAAACAATTTTGTGTTTCCTGTAAACGTTTTACGCAAATATTACGCAAGTATAAATCATGTAGAATATCTGCATGAATATAATTACACGTAATAGTTAAATAAAGATGATCACCCCATAAGAAAACCGAAAAAAACTAATAGGAAATTAATTAAAATGAATGTTTAAAAGAATATGCAAATTAGCTAGATCTTTTGCAGATGGATGCAATTCCACAACCCATATATAAGAAAATTGTATTGTATTTTTAAATAAGTAGAAAAGGGGGTTTTTAATATGAATATCAATACACCCAAAAGAAAAACGAATTTATAAGAATATAGATATAGATAGATAGATAGATATATAGACATATAGATCTATATATACATAGATATATATATAGATATATATGTAGATATATATAGTGTTTGAAGTTTTTAACATTTGAAACCATACAAAAAATTGCTTTTTATCATTCGTTAAAAAAAAAAAAAAAAAAATCTAGTCAGTAAGTCATTTAATCACCTGCAATCACTGCATCAACTCTCTTGAATTTACTATAATACCAATTTTTTATGTTTTTATTTTTCAAGGGATCATCAGTTGTTTACCATGAAACACTGTTTCGGGGATTTAAAAACAAAACAGTATATTACATCATGGCTCCCCAGCAGTGTTGATCAAACACCACCACCCTTAATCTTTAGGAAGAAGACATGTTACAAAAATTTGATCCAATTTCCTATTCTTAATTGCAATTACTAACCTTTTCATAGTATAAAAATGAATTTCTTACCTGTGCGATTCATCAATTTCCACATTTAAAATGGATACATTTTTTAATTTATCAGTCTTGTATTTATAAGATTTGGATTAATCCATTTAACTACTTATCACCCCCACTATAATTAGTAGTTTGTATATTTACATTCTTATTTATTGCAAATTAGATATATAAAGGTTAAAAATATTTTATTTTTACATATATACATTTTTTTTAATTATATGTAATTATAAATACATTTTATATATTGCTAATATAGTTTTGGATTTCCTTTATTAATATAGTCTGGTTTATCTTAAACGATTCAAAAGCATCAGGATAACGAACAAATGCTTTATTTAACTGTTTAAATATTTTATTTTTATCTCCACCTTGTTTTATCATCCTTATTACTAAGCTAGAAACTGGTGGTATAAAATTTGTTAATTTTAGAGTAACGCGAGCTATTCTCAAAAACTCTGACATAATTGTTCCATAAAACATAAAAACAGGGCAGGTGCTATCCTTATGGGGCATACATACTATTTTAAAAGGGAATGCGTTTCTTTTATCAAATATTTTATAAAGAAAAATCCCATCCTCAATTTTTATATCTAAATCCAGAAATGTAGCCTGTTGTCCTCTATGTTCACAATTCAATTTTAGTTCGTTTGGATATATAAGATGTTTATTTTTTTCGAATTCATCATTGTCGTTTATGCATATAAGGTCATCTATAAATCTCCTACACACATGAAAGTTATATGTTTTAGATATATCTGTTTTTAATAATGATGACACACACACACACACATATATATATATATATATATATATATATATATATATATATATATATATATATATATATATATATATATATATATACTCGAGTCTATGTAAATACAAATTTGCCCAAAATGGTGCAGGATCCAATCCCATTGGGATACCTATCGTTTGGAGTAATATTTTATTTCCTATTTGAAAATAGCATTCTTTAATAAGATGACTTACAAGTATTTTAAAAATACCTTTAGAAACACTAGTTTTGCTATTTTTATTTTTACACCAGAAAGCTTTAGAGTTTGAAAAGTCTATATATTTACCTTTTCCACCTTCAAAAGCCAAATCTACAGTATCATTTAATTCTTTTATAAGTTTTTCGTGCGGAATTTTAGTATATAGTGTACTAAAATAATAAGTAGCTATAGATTTTGCTTTTATTCTGGAATTTATTTTATCTAATTTTTCTTTCACTGGTTTGAAATTATTTACTACCCAAAATAGATTTATATTACTATAGAATTTACTTTTCAGATGAAAATTATTTATTTGATTTATAATTAATTTAAATATTTTAGATATAGCTTTACTTAAAGGTTTAGTGATGCACGTCTTTGAACCTACAATAAATCTAGCACCAACTGGATTTTTATGCATTTTAGGTATCCAATACATACATGGAAGATTTTTGTGTTTATCTTCTAACTTTAATCCTACTTTTTCATTAATAATACTATTATTCAAAATAATGCTATCTTAATTACTATTACTTACTTTATAAGTATCTGAATCGTTTCCTATAAGTCCTACTTCTATCAATAAACGTTGTATATAATATTTTTTACATATAAAAGCTATATTGTTTGCCGCTTTATCAATCGGAACTATTACAAACTTTTCTTGAATTATTTTAAGTTCCTTCAGTATTTCTGAATTTTTTTTTTAAAGAGGATTGGTTTTTCTAGGGTGTTTAAATTGTTTTATATGTTTAACCTTTTTATTTACGCATTCAAGTATACTATTTTTCCATGCATCAAACGTAGACTGTGCTAATTTATATTTCTTTACCATAGACATAATAAAACCTTCTAGTGCTTTAGTAACTTCTTTAACGCATTTAGTGTAATTTAGGCATTTAGGTTCTCTATAATTTGGACCCTTACTAAGTAGTTTTCTTAATTTAGGATTATTTACTATATTTAAATCTCCTGTAATTACATGTTTTATCTCATTATTACAGAACGGAGAGGAATTACATTCACATTCTGGAATCTTTATATTATTATCTTTTATATTTATATGTTCTACCGTTTTCTTATTGCGTATTGTTGGCCCTAGTTTATATGTAACTATTGGTTTTTGATCTTTTTTCTGGAACTCATTTGGTAGTAATTGTATATTTTTTGTTTATTAAATATTTTAAGTAAATTTACATCATCAAAACCTTTATTTTCATACAAAACTACACAAACATTTTTAGGTTTTTTTTTATATCGTTCACTGGTGGCTTATATAATTTTTTTATATCGTTCACTGGTGGCTTATATAATTTAGTGTCAATTATATCTAGAATATATCCATACTATTGAATGAAATAGTCCTTCTTATATATCATATCCGGTTGTAATAATATTTTAGATGCTATTTCCTTCAAAACTTTCTTTTTTGTTTGATTAAGCAATTTTCTTATATAATTGAACGACTCATAAATTTTATTAATAATGATATATTTAATTTTACTAAAAAAATCCTCGCATGAAATAACTGATTTTCTATTATTTCTATTAACATGAGTTCTATCTCTAATACCGTGGCGAGGCAAAGCTGGATATAATCTACCTATAATTTAAGAATCTTGTAGGTTATTTTTTTTAACTTTACTATTCAACCCATATGGGTAAATTACTCGCATTTTTGTTAATTATATCGTCTTCCTTATCCTGACGAATAGGATATCGCTATCTACATTACCTAGACTATTATATCCATTACATTTAAATTTTTCAATTATTTGTACGGAAAAAGACGACTGACTACAGGTTTCTTTAAAATGTTTAACAACATGAATACATCCCTTAGTGCTAGTTCTATGCAAATTCATGCGTTTATTTAGAGGCATTACATTATATATACATATATATATATATATATATATATATATATATATATATATATAGATATATATATATAGATATATATAGATATATATATATATATAGAGATATAGATATAGATATATATAGATATATATATAGATAGATATATATATACATGTATATATATATATATATATATATATATATATATATATATATATATATTTCTGATTTCTGCATTGCCTTTGGACCGAAGATCAGGCTGTCTAAAACAAAGGTGATGTTCACTCTAGTACTGGGCCAGCCATGCATGGAGCTGAACATCAGGTCTGTGGTGCTAGGCTAGGAGTAGTTGATTCGTTTGTCTACCTTGGTAGTTCTCTGTTGAGGGATGACTCTCTTGACACTGAAATCCACAGACGAATTCAACATAAGCTTAGAAAGAGGATCAGGGATTGTACAAAATACAATTTGAAAGTCCTGCAAATCATCATCGACACGTGGAAAGAACTTAGTTTGCCAAGGCCGGAGTGGCGAAAGGATGTACGTGCAAGTTGTGATGCTCTGGAGACGAGAAAGCAAGAGCTTCA
>NC_136503.1:120935641-121005641 GCF_053919585.1 Euprymna scolopes | reverse complement strand
TATATATCAATATATATATTAATATAAATATATATATATCAATATATATATATTAATATATATATATTAATATTAAAAGAAACACTTCAAATCGATGATGGTCTTTGAGAATTCTTTATTCATGCGTCTGAGGATATGAGAAAATGAGGAGATGAGGATATGAGGATAATAAGATATTAGAAGATGAAGATATGAAGATATAAAGAATGAGGATATGAGGATATCAGGAGATGAGGATATAAGGATATCAGGAGATGAGGAGATGAGGATAGGAGGATAGGATGAGGAGATGAGGAGATGAGAAGATGAGGATATGAGGATATGAGAAGATTAGGATATGAGGAGATGAGGAGATGAGGATATGAAGATATGAGGATATGAGGATATCAGGATATGAGAAGATGAGGATATGAGGAGATGATGATATGAAGATATGAGTAGATGAGGATATGAGGATATGAGATGAGGATATGAACATATGAGAACATCAGGAGATGAGGATATGAGAAGATGAGGATATGAGGAGATGAGGATATGAGGAGATGAGGATATGAGGAGATGAGGATATGAGGACATGAGAAGATGAGGATATTAGATGAGGAGATGAGATGAGGATATGAGGATATGAGGATATGAGGATATGAGATGAGGATATAAGGAGATGAGGATATGAGGAGATGAGGATATGAGGATATGAGGATATGAGGATGTGAGGATATGAGGATATGACGAGATGAGGATATGAGGATATGACGAGATGAGGATATGAAAAGATGAGGATATGAGAAGATGAGGAGATGAGGATATGAACATAAGTGGGTATGAGGATATGAGAAGATGAGGATATAAGATGAAGATATGAGATGAGGATATGAGATGAGGATATGAGATGAGGATATGAGGAGATGAGGATATGAGGAGATGAGGATATGAGGAGATGAGGATATCAGGATATGAGATGAGGATATGAGATGAGGATATGAGATGAGTATATGAGGAGATGAGGATATCAGGAAATGAGGATATCAGGATATGACTTGAGGATATGAAGAGATGAGAAGATGAGAATATGAGGATATGAGGATATGAGAAAATTAGGATATGAGATGAGGATATGAGCAGATGAGGATATGAGATGAGAATATGAAGATATGAGAAGGTGAGGATATGAGGAGATGAGGAGATGAGGATATGAAAAGATGAGGATATGAAGATATGAGAAGATAAGGATATGAGGAGATGGGGATATCAGGATATGAAGATATGAGGATATGAGAAGATGAGGATATGAGATGAGGAGATGTGAAGATGAGGATATGAGGATATGAGATGAGGATATGAAGATATGAGAACATGAGGAGATGAGGATATGAGAAGATGAGGATATGAGGAGATGAGGATATGAGGAGATGAGTATATGAGGATATGAGAAGATGAGGATATGAGATGGAGAGATGAGATGAGGATATGAGGATATGAGGATATGAGAAGATGAGGATATTAGGATATGAGATGAGGATATGAGGAGATGAGGATATGAAGAGATGAGGAATGAGGATATGAGAAGATGAGGGTATGAGGAGATGAGGAGATTATAATAGTAGGAGCTGAGGAGTATATGAGGAGATGAGGATATGAGGATATGAGGATATGAGGAGGTGAGAATATGAGAAGATGAGAATATGAGGAAATTAGGATATGAGGAGATGAGGATGAGGAGATGAGGAGATGAGGAGAATAAGATATGAGTAGATGAGGAGATGAAGATATGAGGAGATGAGGAGATGAGGAGATGAGGATAGGAGGATATGAGGATATGAGGAGATGAGGATAGGAGGAGATGAGGAGATGAGGATATTAGCAGATGAGGATATGAGAATATGAGATGAGAATATGAGGATATGAGGATATGAGGAGATGAGGAGATGAGGATATGAGATGAGGATATGAGGATATGAGAAGGAGGAGATGAGAAGATGAGGATATGAGATGAGGATATGAGGAGATGAGGATATCAGGAGATGAGGATATCAGGATATGAGATGAGGAAATGAGGAGATGAGAAGATGAGAATATGAGGATATGAGGATATGAGAAGATGAGGATATGAGGAGATGAAGATATAAGAAGATGAGGATATGAGGATATGAGGAGATGAGAAGATGAGAATATAAGGATATGAAGATATGAGAAGATGAGAATATGAGGAGATGAGGATATGAGGATATGAAGATATGAGAAGATGAGTATATGAGGAGATGAGGATATGAGGAGATTAGTATATGAGGATATGAGAAGATGAGGATATGAGAAGATGAGGAGATGAGAAGATGAGGATATGAGGAGATGAGGATATGAGGAGATGAGGAGATGAGAATATGAGAAGATGAGTATATGAGAAGATGAGGATATGAGGATATAAGGATATGAGGAGATGAGGAGGTGAGGATATGAGGAGATGAGGATATGAGAAGATGAGGATATGAGGATATGAGGATATGAAGATATGAGAAGATGAGGATATGAAGATATGAGGAGATGAGGATATGAGGATATGTGGAAATGAGAAGATGAAGATATGAGGAGATGATGATATGAAGATATGAGAAGATGAGGATATGAGGAGATGAGAAGATGAGGATATGAGGATATGAGATGACGGTATTAAGATATGAGAAGAAGAGGAGATGAGAAGATGAGGATATGAGGATATGAGGATATGAGGAGATGAGGATATGAAAAGATGAGGATATGAGGATATGAGATGAGGATATGAGGAGATGAGGATATGAAGAGATGAGGAATGAGGATATGAGGAGATGAGGAATGAGGATATGAGAAGATGAGGATATGAGGAGATGAGAAGATGAGGATATGAGGATATGAGATGAGGATATGAAGATATGAGAACATGAGGAGATTAGGATATGAGAAGATGGGGATATGAGGAGATGAGGATATGAGGAGATGAGGATATGAGGAGATGAGAAGATGAGGATATGAGAAGATGAGGAGATGAGATGAGGATATGAGGATATGAGGATATGAGAAGATGAGGATATAAGGAGATGAGGAGATGAGGAGATGATGATAGTAGGAGATGAGGAGTATATGAGGAGATGAGGATATGAGGATATGAGGAGGTGAGGGTATTAGGAAATGAGGATATGAGGATATGAGAGATGAGGATATGAGATGAGGATATGAAGATATGAGGATATGAGGAGGTGAGAATATGAGAAGATGAGGATATGAGGAAATTAGGATATGAAAAGATGAGGATGAGGAGATGAGGAGATGAGGAGATGAGGATAGGAGGATAGGAGGATATGAGGATATGAGGAGATGAGGATATGAGGATATGAGGAGATGAGGATAATGAGGATATGAGGATATGAGGTTGAGGATATGAGGAGATGGGGAGATGAGGATATGAGGATATGAGGTTGAGGATATGAGGAGATGAGGAGATGAGGAGAATAAGATATGAGGCGATGAGGAGGTGAGGAGATGAAGATATGAGGAGATGAGGATATGAGGATATGAGGAGATGAGGATAATGAGGATATGAGAGATGAGGATATGAGGAGATGAGGATAATGAGGATATGAGGATATGAGGAGATGAGGATAATGTGGATATGAGAGATGAAGATATGAGGAGATGAGGATATGAGGAGATGAGGATATGAGGATATGAGGAGAGGATAATGAGGATATTAGAGATGAGGAGATGAGGAGATTAGGATAGGAGGATATGAGGAGATGAGGAGATGGGGATATGAGGAGATGAGGATATGAGGATATGAGGATATGAGGATATGAGGAGAAATTGAAGAGCAAGGAAAACTACAAATATCTTTTGGTACCTTTCTCGTCCACTTTGAATTAATCAATTTTTGTCAGAACGATCAAACGTGGGGTAATTGATTGATTAATCGCAATCAAAATATTTTTGACCCATTCAGAACTAGTGAATCTAATTTTACTTAATGTT
The DNA here is from genome assembly GCF_053919585.1 of Euprymna scolopes. Taxonomy (NCBI): domain Eukaryota; kingdom Metazoa; phylum Mollusca; class Cephalopoda; order Sepiida; family Sepiolidae; genus Euprymna; species Euprymna scolopes. The sequence goes on along the minus strand of NC_136503.1, from coordinate 121,001,645 downwards.
AAAATTATTTCGACAAAAAAAAAGATATAGTTTTGGTCGTTGAAGGTGATCGTTGGAGGGGAGATGGAGATGTTGAATATTTTAAGAGCTTTCTTTTGACGATACTTTTAAAAAATGAGAGAAGATGAGACAACAATGAAAATAATGCAAACGATGTAGAAGTATAAAAAATAAGGGGTAGAAAACGAAAAATACAATAAACACAGTAACGAGAAACTGCTTCACTGCTGACTACAACGTGTTCATCTCCAAACCCAGCATCAACAAATCCTTATCATAAAGCGCTTCATAAGTCAACAAATGCAATTGTTCACCATCTATCCATATAAGCATCTCCACACTATTCCTGGTCTTTCGGCTGGTAATCATTTCTATCTCATTAAACACTATCCTTGAATAAGTCATGGCCTTAATATGTCGTAACCCAATTTTAAGAACTTAAAAATACGATCTGCTGCATAGGGTGCACGTCTCATCACGTTTACCACTGTCATCTTTTCCACATTAGTGACTTTTGCAGATGACCTGCAGATCTGCATGGCCTCTACAACAGTTGCTATCCAAATGTCGTGATTTAAAATTAAGTAAGAGTTCAATATAAAAAGTATCTCTTGAAATAATAGCGATATCCGACGATGAATTAAGAAATATTTGGTAGTTATTAATAAGTTATCATTTCTTTATGTAATATTAATAAGTTATCATTTCTTTATTTAATATTAATGAGTTATCATTTCTTTATGTAATATTAATAAGTTATCATTTCTTTATGTAATATTAATAAGTTATCATTTCTTTATTTAATATTAATAAGTTATCATTTCTTTATGTAATATTAATAAGTTATCATTTCTTTATGTAATATTATTTATTAATATTCATAATATATTATTTTTATTATTAATTATCATTTATGTTTATTTTTATTAATTATTAATACTTATTAACATTGATTTATAATAATTAATAACCTATAGTTATAAAATGTCATGCATTTATTTTGTTCTTTTGTATTTTGTTCTTATTTATTTGTATTATCATTTCTATTTATTATTTCTATTATTTGTTAGTATTATTATTTCTAATCTTATTACTATGATTTATTTATTATTATTTATAATTATTTATTATTATTATTATTATTATTATTATTATTATTATTATTATTATTTATAATTATTTATTAATGTGTTTTTTAATAATTATATAATGTTTATTGTTAACAATCATGTTATTAACTTTTCTTATTAATTATCTATTATCAGCACTTAATCATTACTTATTATTTATTAATAACAATAATAATCATTCATTATTATTATCAATAATATATTCATGTTTATTATTAGAAGTAGTAATAACTAGGGCTGTGACAATATTCTCTTTCGAATATGCTCTATATTCTTTTTATATGCCGGGAATATTCTTTAAGAATATGCTCGAGAATATGCATTTTTTACACGGGAATATTCTTTTTTAAAAAGAATATGCTTTTTTTGCATAGGAATATTCTTTTTAAAAAGAATATGCTGCTTTGAGACGGAATATTCTCTTTGGCTACCGTATATTTATTTTTATAAATTGCATATTTTCACTGTACTTCAAGCGAATATACGTTTGCAACAATATTAACCCTTTCGATTCCAATGGGCCGATATATCGGCCATGGGGATTTAAGGTAAAAGAAGACCTACAGATATTTCGGCCTTACTATAGTATTTTAATAGAACGGGTATAGTTGAGTAGTTGGTAATTTTGCAATGTTAGGGTCGAAAGGGTTAATTATTTGTTTTTTATAAATTCTATTGATGATTTTGTAAAAGCTTCAGTTAATGCCGAAAACGCTAGAAAATATATAAAAAAACGTTTATTTTTATGCTATAAATACTTCTAACAATTAAACACTATCAAGCTTAAACAAATATTTTATTCATTGCATTTTACAATTAAATGCGTTTTTAAGTTCTCAAAATTGAAACTTCTGCGGTTGTCTGCTAAAACGGTCTTATACTGGGAAAAAAACTCGTTCCACTGGGGCATATTTCAAGCTGGCCATTTCTTCGGCACTTAAAACTTTTAAATGATCTATGTCATCCAAATTTCCTTCATTTTCAAAAGCCTTCCCACTAATAAGTACATCGAGACGTTTTAAAGTAGCAAAACCTTTGTTCTTTGAAATGACATTCTTCAGCTTTTTACGAAATTGGGAATCATCCATCTCCTCAAGTGTCATTTCGACCTCTCTAATTAATTCAATAGATTTTGAAAGACTCAGCCCTTTAGTCTCCAACTTTGCAATATTTTTTGTTAAAATGGAAAAACTGTTGGCGATAAAGCCGAGATCAAATGGCAGTGATTCCTCATCCAACAGTTTTTTGGACTCCAATATACTTTGGGCCTCTGTTGAATCTAGAGACATTATGACAGGAGTAATTTCGAGCAAATGTTTGGCGTAATAATGCGCTGCATCTAACCACGTATCCCATCTTGTTACAACTTGGACTCGGTGGAAGGGGCACTCATGGGGCTAGTTCCCTGAACTTTTCTATCCGATTGGGTGCTTTTAAAAATATACTTTTTACAGTTGAAATCAGTTTATTTACTTTTGGGTGCGCCTGCCTGACTAATTCCGCAACCCTGTGCAAGCCATGGGCCAAACAAGTAACGTGCACCATTTTCGGGTATAAGACCTGAAGACATATATGCAGCTGCATCAGTGGTTACAAGGAGCACATTATTATAAAGGACTTGCTGCGACCACAAAAACTGCAACGAATCGTTAAAAAAAGCAGCAATTGTAGAATGATTAACTTTTGGCAGACATGCAATATTTCCCAAATAGCACTTGCTGCGTTCCTCTTCTACCCCAAGAATGTCTAACACAAAGCAAGCAATAAAACGCTGCTCCACATCAGTGGTTTCATCAATCGAGACCCACAGTTTCACTCCAGCAGCTTTTTCTCTAAGTGACTTCACTTTTGCTTCGTACACTTCACTAGCGTAATATTTTCTTAGTGTAGTCTGATTTGGAATATTTCTATGTGTGTACCTATGAAGAAAGTCTTTGAACACATTATTGCTCAGTTTATGAAACGGAATATCCGCTGCAATCAACGCTTTGCATAAGTCAGCGTTGAACAAATTATTCGTACTGGCTCCTAAATCAGTTGCTGCAGTAGGAACTTCGCCTAACGTTGCCGTGTAGGTCTTTTTTGCCAGATGTGCGTTGGTTTTTAAATTCTGCTTTATTAGAGATTTTTTACAACTTTTGATCTGTAAAAATAAAAATCAATTATTTAATGGTAATATATACATTTAAAGGAAGGGTGGAAAAAGTTATTTGAAGCCGATTAACATTTATTAATTAACGTAAAAAGTAGATAAAATAAATTGTAAATTTCAACGTTCAATCAAAGTTTAATACAGCTAGATTTACCGTTATAGAATTTCAAAAACAAAACTACTATAACAACGCCAATCTATTAGTCAACTATATTGCAAATTTTATGTATTAAAGTTTGTTCCTACCTGGATATTGCAGTATTTGCAGGTTAATCAATTGCCAGTTAACTGGTAATCTTCAAATTCATCGGCATATCTTGCCATCCGTTAAGCAGGAGTGCTAATTATTTTCGGCATTTTTTGTTTAGTTTTTTTAGATCTTGTAAATTCGTCCTGGGTACTAACACGCTTTGAGTATCTACAAGGACGAGATGTCTGTACATATTTATATATATGCCTATAATATCACTCTTTTTCAACAGACCAAATTTTAGACCCTTTTTTATGTAAATTCACATCTGTTAGGGTTATACCACGTTTAATTCATCTAAAAAAATGAATAAATTAAAAACTCTTATCTAAATATTTTCTTTCAGAATATTTTTGGCAAAACAAAACTTATTCCATAAATATTTTGCATATTCTTTTTTAAAAAGCATATTCTTTTTTTTAAGGAATATGCTTTTTATCAAAAGAATATTCTCTAACCCAATATATGTAAAGAATTGTTTTTTATTAAAGAATATTCTTGACATTGCCCTACTCATTAATGTATATGCTGTTTATATACTGTGAACAATTGAACACTCTATGGAACTTAAATATTTTATTTATTGCATTTTATAATTAAATTAGTCTTTAAATTATCAAAATTAAAGCTTCTTTGGTTGTCCGCTAAAATAGCCTTATAATGAAAAAAAAACTCGTTCCAATCGTAGGAGATTACTGGACCATATTTAAACCTGGCTATTTTTTCGGTACAAATTATAGTTACAATCCTTTGGACACTACAGGGCCAATATATCGGCCCTGGAGACCTAGGGCAAAAAGGATACGCGGATATTTCGTCCCTAATATAATCCTCTAATAGAATGGCTCTCATTAGGAACCAAAGGTTATTGTAAATTCACAACTACGAAGGTTTTACCATGTTTAATTTAATTTATATAAAAAAGAAAACTTCGTGAAATTAAGACTCGTATGCAAATATTTATTTCAACATATTTTCGGCACAACTTATTCCATAAATATTTTGCATATTCTTTTTTTAAGAGAATAGGCTTTTTGTTAAAGGAATATTCTTTAAAAAAAAAAGAATATGCTTTTTGTTAAAATAATATTCTCTAACGAAATATATGCAAAGAATATTCTTTTGTAAAAGAATATGCTTGTCACAGCCCTAGTAATAATAACCCTAACCCATACTTACCTTTCTATCGCTTGATAGTATAATGCCTCTAATCAAATCTAGAAACATGATTTCTCGCTTTGAAAACCTGAAACGGGAAAAATGAAATTCGTCTACCAAGAATAACACAAAATTATGTAAATCTGAACAAACGTTTCAAGTCAAAACTATAAACAATAAATAAATTATTTGTTTTTTCGAATTTGTTAGTATGCAAATAGAAATATGTGATTGCTTGACAAAAAAAAATAGACAAAGTACACATTACTATAGGAGTAGGTCGAACTCCTATTTTTATTGCAACCGAATGGATCAGAGAATATGGTAAATTTCATTGTTATGATAAACGAACGTACGCATTCATATGCCGAAAGTGTCATCCCCCTGTTCCAGATATTGACTGTGTGAAAATATAAGAAAGCAACCCATATCACGAACGTGCCTCAGAAGTAGAGATTTATTATTGAATTCCTGACAAAAATGCATTAAGAATGGTGGTGAGTCTGTATAAAAATAAATTCTTGGCCATAAAAGGTCGTTTATTGTAAGGCTTCCCTTTTTGTGACGCTTTAAATTTTGAGTTAAAAATAGGAGGCTTTACTTTTGTAATAACTCGTAATAATATAGACATCCATTCCTTTTCTTATAATCCACAAAGAAGTAAATAGCTGTTAAATGTTTTAGACTAATGATAAAATAATTAATGATAAAATTAACTGATGATAAAATTAACTAATGATGAAATAAACTAATTATAAAATATACTAAAGATAAAATTAAGTAATGATAAAATTAAGTAATGATAAAATTAACTGATGAAAAATTAACTAATAATAAATTAACTAATGATAAAATTAAGTAATGATAAAATTAACTGATGATAAATTAACTAATGATAAAATTAACTAATGATAAATTAACTGATGATAAAATTAAATTCATGATAAAATTAACTGATGATAAATTAACTAATGATAAAATTAACTAATGATAAATTAACTGATGATAAAATTAAATTCATGATAAAATTAACTGATCATAAATTAACTAATGATAAAATTAACTAATGATAAGTTAACTGATGATAAAATTAAATTCATGATAAAATTAACTGATGATAAATTAACTAATGATAAAATTAACTAATAATAAATTAATTCATGATAAAATAAACTAATGATAAAATTAACTAATGAAAAAATCAACTAAAAATGAAATCAACTAATGACAAAATAACTGATAAGATTAACTAATGATTAAGTTAACTTAATCATAAAATTAACTAATGATAAAATTTACTAAAGATAAAAGTAACTACTGATAAAATTAACTAAGAATACAATTATCTAATTTTAAAATTAACTAAGGATACAATTAACTAATTATAAAATTAAATTAAGATAAGATTAACTAAATTAAAAATTAACTGATGATAAATTAACTAATCATAAGATTAACTAATGATAAAATTAACTAATGATAAAATTAACTAATGATAAAATTAACTAATGATAAATTGACTAATGATAGATTTAACTAACTAATGATAAAATTAGCTGATAATAAAATTTACTAATGATAAAATTAACTAATGGTGAATTAACTAATTATGAAATTAACTAATTATAAAAAGAACTGATCAAAAAATGAGCAAATGATAAAATTTACAAATTATAAAATTAACAAATTATAAAATTAACTGATAATATAATTAACTAATTATAAAATTAACCAAGGATAAAAGTAACTAATTATAAAATTAACTGATGATAAAGTTAACTAATTATATAATTAACTAATTATATAATTAACTAATTATAAAATTAACCAAGGATAATATTAACTAAGGATAACATTAACTAAGGGTAAAATTAACTAAATATAAAATTAACTAAGGATAAAACTAATTATAAAATTAACTAATGATATATGTTATGATATTTTCAACTGGCTAATAGAACAGATTGCGAACTATGATACATTCATTGGACAACGTGAATAATAAATATTTAAAATGATTAAATTAACTAAATATATAATTAACTAATTATAAAATTAACCAAGGATAACAATGATAAAATTAACTAATTATATAATATATTATAAATAACAATGATAAAATTATATAATTATATAATTAACTTATTATAAAATTAACCAAGGATAACATTAACTAAGGATAACATTAACTAAGGGTTAAATTAACTAAATATAAAATTAAATAAGGATAAAATTAACTAAATATAAAATTAACTAATTATAAAGCTAACTAATTATAAAATTTACTAATTATAAAATTAACTAATGATATATTTTATGATATATTCAACTGGCTAATAGAACAGATTGCGAACTCTGATACATTCATTGGACAACGTGAATAATAAATATTTTTTTGTATTGGACTTGAAACGACCATGTTACAGTTCTTGGGACACATTAATACTGAATGCTTCACAGATAGGAATATTTCAGATGAAACTCTGTTGATGGAAGTTCCGTTTGATAGTTTTGTATACAGTTTCCAAACTTAAGCAAGACAACTCCCATTATATTCTTTAATACGTTATCTTCTTGCTGATTTTTATTTTTTCTGTGCAAAAATTTTACAACAATCCTATGAAATGTTTTTTATTTTGTTTTTTTAACGAATGGTAGCTAAATACGTTATTATATTGCCCAGGGCAATAATAATGTTAATATATTGCCCAGGGCAATAATAATGTTAATATATTGCCCAGGGCAATAATAATGTTAATATATTGCCCAGGGCAATAATAATGTTAATATATTGCACGGGGCAATAATAACAAATAAAATGTGTTTGTTAGAAGCAGAGTTTGATTTGACAGGTGAAAAGCTATTTAGGTCTAATTTTGAAAATTCGACAAAAGAAAAAAATCACTTGTTAGATAGAAAAAGAAACACCGCCTATAAAAGTCAATACAATGTCTAATATACATATTCAAATTTTAATAATTGATTGCTTCTGATTAAGCATGGAATTCTAATGAAGTTGCCTAATTACACTGAGCAACAATTTTTTACGTTTCATTGTTGTGTAGATTTTTACAACGGATTTGGACTCTTTTCGCACCAGGAAACAACAGGTCAAGTTGATTTAGGGAAAAAATAGATCTTCTGACAAAATCGATTACATTTTTCTGTCATTCTCAGCCGATTTTTGCCAACACACATAATCCTTGTTTTTAAGATGATTTTAAAGATGTTTTTCAACGAAAAAATGTTTTGCCAACAACATATATTGATTAGCTGATTATTGTAAACTGAATGGTGAGCATTGATGAAGTACAAGTGAATCGCATGTTGTTTAATCATTGTTTAAAGTTCAGAGCTTGAATTTCCCTTTCTTCAAACTCCTGGAATTCTTAGTGGCAGGGAGGTCACTGTTCAGATTCCAACAGAAGTCATCACGACTGATACCTGGTTTCCATGTCTTTCATGTACTGGTGAAATCTCCATCCCTGTTTGTCACTCATTGAACTCAGATTCTTAGGAATCTGGTCCAGATGTGAAAATAGGTAATGCATCTTGATGCTCATGTTGCAGCCCAGGTTTCTAAAAGCAGCCAGCATGTTGTTGACAAGAGCAGAAAAACTGGGCACAATATATACAAATGCAGGTAAATTTGAGCATATTTCATTTGAAAATATACACTTATTTTTCCCAGTTGTCATAAAATTTTAACAATAAAATAGTGTTATAATCTTCAAAAAGCCTGCATTTTTTCATGTAGTTTCGTCCCATAGAACGAAAGATATGATTAGTTCAATATTCAATTTGGCTACCAGTATAGATATATGAACATATATATAGATATATATATATACTAGACTACTCGTGACCCGTTAGGTCAGTATGTTATATTAGCTATGGAATTCATGTATGAGCGTAACACTTGTGACGCAAAGAAAATAGTTTTTTGTGACATAACAGAAATATTTCTATGAAAGTATTTTAAAATGAAAAAAAAAATAGATAGATTTCTATGAGTCGTTCTGTTTATAATCGTTTAATCTTGAAAAAAGAATTATAGCCATTGAATTATAAGTGGTTTGCCATACTTATAGGTAAATGTGCACTGAACAGATACCATAATACTTAAAGTTAAAGTCAAATTTTAAAATATCTATTAATTTAAACGTGGGAAAAAATTGGGTCGCTGAAAACGTACACAGTAAAACAATACATTGTAAAATAGTAGATTTATTTGTAAGAAAATTGCGTTAAAATAACTTAAACGTAATACGGAAATAAACGATGTAAAAAAAATGCAGAAAGTATTAACAATTGTTTATTTGGATAATTTAAAACGAAAAAAAATATTAGGCCGCTGGAAACGTACACAGTAAAAAAAATACGTTGTCAACTGGTCAAAGTTGATTTATTTGTGAGAAAATTGCGACAGTATAGTTGTAATATAGAATAGTTGCAAAACATCCCCTAAGAGTTCAGTATGTTATATTAGCTATGGAATTAATGTATAAGCATGACACTTGTGACGTAAAGAAAATAGTTTTTTTTTGTGAAATAACAGAAACATTTCTATGAAAGTATATTAAAATGAAAAAAATATATATAGATAGATTTCTATGAGTCATTCTGTTTAGAGTAGTAGAAGGGAAAATACATGTCAACCAGTAGTAGTAATAGTAGGATAAGGAAGAGGAGGCGTAGTAGTAGTAGTAGTAGTAGTAGTAAGAAGAGGAAGAGGAGACGTAGTAGTAGCTGTAAAGAGGAGAAGTAATAGTATAGCAAGAAGAGGAGGCATAGTAGTAGTAGGAGGAGGAGGATATTGCGCAAGCAAACAAGCAAACAACCAAGAACGACAGAGTTTTAGTATTATATATATATATATATATATATATATATATATATATATATATATATATATATATATATATATATATATATATATATAATGGACTCTCCCGTCGATTTCGACGTATGAGGTCCCGCCACAACAAGTAAGTTGCTCGGAAATCCACACAAATGATTAATTATAGTGGTGAAGGCTTTGTGTAGAACAAACCACTTTTGGTATTACTGATAACATTTGTCCGTGCAGATGACTGCTACAGGATAGAATGCACAGTAGATCTTAGGTTTTTACACCAGAGTTTCCTTCTACTAGATGCGTATCTCCCCGTGTATTAATGCGCCACCAGACTGGAAATTTCTACGACTCGGCGCGGTACATATAGCGCCTAATCTTTTCAAATGGTCACTCATCTGGTACTGGCCAGGCTCAACGTTGCTTAACTTTGGTGATCTGGCAGGAACTGGTGTGTCATCGTGATTGTGCCTTACAATATATATACATACATATATATATATATATATATACATACATATATATATATATATATATATATATATATATATATATATATATATACTCGGGTTTTTGTTATTCAAAAGTAATAAACTAATGAATTCAACGAGGTTGTTAGATAGTGCTCAATAAAAAAGAGCTAATAATACTTATTTATTGTTAAATAAACATGTTTACATCCCGCTGCTACAAACAGTCATTTGTTTCAATCAAACAACAGATATCATCAGGCAGCGACTTGACTATTCAAATGTTCAATGAATAATGGATTTTTTTTTAGGTAGGAACTCTTTAAAGATATATATATATATCTGTTCTCAATCAGTGATGGAAAAATCTTAAGCAATTTTTATTTATGTCTTAATCCACTGGGATCCTTTTGTGGGAGCTGGATTTTCTCCACATTATAAGTCTATCTCGGGTCTTTGTCCTCATGAGGAGATAAGTAAATAGTGACTGGGATAAGCAAAGAAATTATCGATGATTTGGACTCCTACTTACTTTTTCTCCGCTGTAATCATGCTACTATTTAGCAAGCGTCACGTGGTCCCTTATAGGACCACGTGACGCTTGCTAAATAGTAGCATGGGAACGGCAGGTTTCAAACGCGGAACGCAGAGTCGGCAATATCCACATCACAATTCCTTCCCGCACATAATAAGCTGTAGTTACGGAGGGATTTTCCACGCGCCTATTTTTCCGAGGAGAGAAATAAAGGATTAGGAGGGAGGAGGGTGCTATTAGAATTTTAAGAATGAGTGACGCACATGCGCGCACATGATTCAACTGGAGTTGTCTTAATACGTAGGCGCGGATCTTTGGTGGAAGGAAAGGGGAGAGTAGAGCCATAATTGTAGTAGCGGTAGCAAAGCGCTAGAAACATGTAGGTGGAGGCGTAGGAGGAGGGTGTGGGGTGTCATGAATGGGTTCACCGCGAGTTCAAGAAGAGGGGGGGTAAAGTTTTCCATTCAAAAAATGTGGCATTGCGAAGCCGAGAGCTAGGGGATGGGAGGTGCGACTTTGGCTTCTTACAAAGAAATGGAAAGCAAGCGCTTTAGAACCCCCCCCCCCCGTTCATCTTTTATCAGTTTATCAAGGTTACTTATTGTGTAGTATCCACTATTCTATTGAGGGCCGGTGGAAATAGCTTAAATGAAGTAATTTTTTCTTAGTATGTCCACCACATAATTTTAAATAATGATAGCAGTAGATCATGCAATGCGTTTGTGCAAAATAGTTGGAGACATTCAGTGGTGCGCACACACACATACACACATACATACATACATACATACATACATACATACATACACGAAATACAATATCTGATAGTGTTCTTCGTCGTTTCTATCGTTGGTCAATGAAGAAGGAATCTTTTTAGACTGAGACATTTCTTAATTTCGACCCAATCCAGAATAACCCTTTCTTTTCTTTTTTTTGTGTGTAGGGGGGGGGGTATCCCTACATTAAAAAGCAATCTTTGTTTGATGTAGCTCTCGCGAGGTCGCAAGTAAATAGAATCATATATTTAAATCATTTCCTCTTTCCTTTATCACTTGCAATTTCTTCTCTAATATGAAAGCATCCTTTTTTATTTTTATCAGAAAAAGTTTATCTATTCTAAGCAAACATCTCTCTTTATATAATGTTGGCCGTGTATAGTCATATATCCGTATGTACACGATTCGCTCCTAAACTAATTAACCGATCATTATTATTTTTAGAACACAGTTATCCGTAACGTGGGTAAAGTAGAATATATTTAGGTTGATTCAATTTTATGAAAAGGGGATAAAGTGTGGCGTACGGTGAGAACCTTTCGTGAAAGTACTAGTTTTTGATGAAATTTTAACAATGAATATTAATCAGTATCCTCTAAATTTCATGTTATTTAAGTAGTTTAAAGGCGAATTTCATGCACTTAGCCTACGGAGGTGAAACGTGAACACCTCTGAGTGGCTTAATTGCCATAAATATATTTTCATAAACTACTACCTAGCTCTAGTATTATGTGTATGGATAAAATAACAAATGATATATATATATATATATATATATATATATATATATATATATATATATATATATATATATATATATAGAGAGAGAGAGAGAGAGAGAGAGAGAGAGAGAGAGAGAGAGTATATGTATAAACTTAAAGAAACATAATAGTTTATTAGGGTGTTTCTTTAAATAATTTATTCCAATGTCGGTAAGCGTTTTCCTCGGACTAAAACTACTATCTTACATTCTTGAAAACGTTATTATTACGAGGGGGGGTACAATGATTCTTTACATTGTTTGTTTTCCTTTCTTTCTACTTGTTCTTTTTTTTTTAGTGTCACGTGTGACCCACACGCGCACGCGAGTATGTGTGTAGAGATAGAAATGTATAAGGAACAATTCAAATTATATATTTATTAACGTTTTGTCTTCATTTCAAGACTTCCTCAAGATGAAAATAAAGCCGAAACGTTAATGAGTATATCATTTGGTTTGTTCCTTTTTCATTTCATTATGAGGTCGGAATATTTGTTCTATAATTTGCGTCACATATATGGTACTTAACTTTTAATGTAAAGTTTTGCTAAATCGATCACCCCTATTAGAACCACTCGGTGTTTTTAGGCCAAATTTCGCGGGTTTAACCTTTATTCATTTTCTCTTTTTTTTAAAGCAGTTTGACCCTTTTTTATTTCGTTTGAAATGGGCCCTTTTTCCGATTATTTATTACAAATATTTTTTTTTTCTGAAAATAACCCGATATTTATAAAGGTTTTGGCAGGACGATCTTTTTAATACGTATTCTTCAAATTTCCTCATCAAACATTTACAACTTTTAAATTAACAGGAAAACGCTTACAGTTGTGTACAGTTTCTAATACAATAAATCGCGCAAAATTGAATGCGTACGCGAAAACCAACAAATGAAAACAATACGAAATACTAACCCCATAAAAATCAGCTTTTTAAAAATGAGTCTTTGGTTGGTACTCTAGCGCACATTGACCATTAATTATTGCCTTTAATATTGATAAATGAAAAATCCTTTTATACTAAAAGGCGTGTGCGTGTTCTCGTCGAGTGGTTGCAGTATAGTGGGAAGGGCGCAACCGTAAGTGTCGGGTGACGAAACTTGAAGATAATGGACATGGGTAAATAAAAAGGTTCATTCAATAAATAGAAATCAGTAAAAATATATATATATATATATATATATATATATATATATATATATATATATATATATATATATATTCAATAAATGAGAAGGGTTAAATAAATATGTATATTCAATAAATGGAAATGGGCAAATAAATATTAATATTCAATAAATGTAAATGGGAAAATAAATATGTATATTCAATAAATGTAAATGGGCAAATAAATATGTATATTCAATAAATGGAAATGGGCAAATAAATATGTATATACAATAAATAGAAATGGGCAAATAAATATGTATATTCAATAAATGGAAATGGGCAAATAAATATGTATATACAATAAATGGAAATGGGCAAATAAATATGTATATTCAATAAATGGAAATGGGCAAACAAATATGTATATTCAATAAATGTAAATGGGCAAATAAATATGTATATTCAATAAATGGAAATGGGCAAATAAATATGTATATACAATAAATGAAAATGGGCAAATAAATATTAATATTCAATAAATGGAAATGGGCACATAAATATGTATATTCAATAAATGTAAATGGGCAAATAAATATGTATATTCAATAAATGGAAATGGGCAAATAAATATTAATATTCAATAAATGGAAATGGGCACATAAATATGTATATTCAATAAATGGAAATGGGCAAATAAATATGTATATTCAATAAATGTAAATGGGCAAATAAATATGTATATACAATAAATGGAAATGGGCAAATAATATGTATATTCAATAAATGTAAATGGGCAAATAAATATGTATATTCAATAAATGTAAATGGGCAAATAAATATTAATATTCAATAAATGGAAATGGGCAAATAAATATGTATATTCAATAAATGGAAATGGGCAAATAAATATGTATATACAATAAATGAAAATGGGCAAATAAATATTAATATTCAATAAATGGAAATGGGCACATAAATATGTATATTCAATAAATGTAAATGGGCAAATAAATATGTATATTCAATAAATGGAAATGGGCAAATAAATATTAATATTCAATAAATGTAAATGGGCAAATAAATATGTATATTCAATAAATGGAAATGGGCACATAAATATGTATATACAATAAATGGAAATGGGCCAATAAATATTAATATTCAATTAATGTAAATGGGCAAATAAATATATATATACAATAAATGGAAATGCGCAAATCAATATGTATATTCAATAAATGGAAATGTGTAAATAAATATGTATATTCAATAAATGTAAATGGGCAAATAAATATTAATATTCAATAAATATAAATGGGCAAATAAATATGTATATACAATAAATGGAAATGGGTAAATAAATATGTATATTCAATAAATGTAAATGGGCAAATAAATATTAATATTCAATAAATGGAAATGGGCAAATAAATATGTATATACAATAAATGGAAATGGGCAAATAAATATGTATATTCAATAAATGGAAATGGGCAAATAAATATGTATATTCAATAAATGGAAATGGGCAAATAAATATGCATATTCAATAAATGGAAATGGGCAAATAAATATGTCTATACAATAAAGGGAAATGGGTAAATAAATATGTATATTCAATAAATGGAAATGTGTAAATAAATATGTATATTCAATAAATGTAAATGGGCAAATAAATATGTATATTCAATAAATGTAAATGGGCAAATAAATATGTATATTCAATAAATGTAAATGGGCAAATAAATATGCATATTCAATAAATGGAAATGGGCAAATAAATATGTCTATACAATAAAGGGAAATGGGCAAATAAATATGTATATTCAATAAATGGAAATGGGCAAATAAATATGTATATTCAATAAATGGAAATGTGTAAATAAATATTTATATTCAATAAATGGAAATGGGCAAATAAATATGTCTATACAATAAAGGGAAATGGGCAAATAAATATGTATATTCAATAAATGGAAATGGGCAAATAAATATGTATATTCAATAAATGTAAATGGGCAAATAAATATGTATATTCAATAAATGGAAATGGGCAAATAAATATGTATATTCAATAAATGGAAATGTGTAAATAAATATGCATATTCAATAAAGGCAAATGGGCAAATAAATATGTATATTCAATAAATGGAAATGGGCAAATAAATATGTATATTCAATAAATGTAAATGGGCAAATAAATATGTATATTCAATAAAGGCAAATGGGCAAATAAATATGCATATTCAATAAATGGAAATGGGCAAATAAATATGTATATTCAATAAAGGCAAATGGGCAAATAAATATGTATATTCAATAAATGTAAATGGGCAAATAAATATGCATATTCAATAAAGGCAAATGGGAAAATAAATATGCATATTCAATAAATGGAAATGGGCAAATAAATATGTATATTCAATAAAGGCAAATGGGCAAATAAATATGTATATTCAATAAATGGAAATGGGCAAATAAATATATATATTCAATAAGTTTAAATGGGCAAATAAATATGTATATTCAATAAATGGAAATGGGTAAATAAATATGTATATTCAATAAATGGAAATGGGCAAATAAATATGTATATTCAATAAATGGAAATGGGCAAATAAATATGTATATTCAATAAATGGAAATGTGTAAATAAATATGCATATTCAATAAAGGCAAATGGGCAAATAAATATGTATATTCAATAAATGGAAATGGGTAAATAAATATTTATATTCAATAAATGTAAATGGGCAAATAAATATGTATATTCAATAAATGTAAATGGGCAAATAAATATGTATATTCAATAAATGGAAATGGGCAAATAAATATGTATATTCAATAAATGGAAATGGGCAAATAAATATGTATATTCAATAAATGGAAATGGGCAAATAAATATGTCTATACAATAAAGGGAAATAGGCAAATAAATATTAATATTCAATAAATGTAAATGGGCAAATAAATATGTATATTCCACAAATGGAAATGGGTAAATAAATATGTATATTCAATAAATGGAAATGGGCAAATAAATATTAATATTCAATAAATGTAAATGGGCTAATAAATATGTATATTCAATAAAGGGAAATGGGCAAATAAATATGTATATTCAATAAATGGAAATGGGCAAATAAATATTAATATGCAATAAATGTAAATGGGCAAATAAATATGTATATTCAATAAAGGGAAATGGGTAAATAAATATTAATATTCAATAAATGTAAATGGGCAAATAAATATGTATATTAAATAAATGGAAATGGCCAAATAAATATTAATATTCAATAAATGTAAATGGGCAAATAAATATGTATATTCAATAAATTGAAAATGGGTAAATAAATATTAATATTCAATAAATGTAAATGGGCAAATAAATATGTATATTCAATAAATGGAAATGGGCAAATAAATATTAATATTCAATAAATGTAAATGGGCAAATAAATATTAATATTCAATAAATGTAAATGGGCAAATAAATATTAATATTCAATAAATGTAAATGGGCAAATAAATATGTATATTCAATAAATGTAAATGGGCAAATAAATATGTATATTCAATAAATGGAAATGGGTAAATAAATATGTATATTCAATAAAGGGAAATGGGCAAATAAATATGTATATTCAATAAATGGAAATGGGCAAATAAATATGCATATTCAATAAATGGAAATGGGCAAATAAATATGTATATTCAATAAGTTGAAATGGGAAATAAATATGTATATTCAATAAATGGAAATGGGCAAATAAATATGTATATTCAATAAATGGAAATGGGTAAATAACTATGTATATTCAATAAATGAAAATGGCCAAATAAATATGTATATTCAATAAAGGGAAATGGGCAAATAAATATGTATATTCAATAAAGGGAAATGGGTAAATAAATATGTATATTCAAACAATGGAAATGGGCAAATAAATATGTATATTCAATAAAGGGAAATAGGTAAATAAATATGTATATTCAATAAATGGAAATGGGAAAATAAATATGTATATTCAATCAATGGAAATTGGTAAACAAATATGTATATTCAATAAATGGAAATGGGCAAATAAATATGTATATTAAATAAATGTTAATGGGCAAATAAATATGTCTATTCAATAAATGGAAATGGGTAAATAAATATGTATATTCAATAAATGGAAATGGGCAAATAAATATGTATATTCAATAATTGGAAATGGGTAAATAAATATGTATATTCAATAAATGGAAATGGGTAAATAAATATGTATATTCAATAAATGAAATTGGGCAAATAAATATGTATATTCAATAAATGGAAATGGGCAAATAAATATGTATATTCAATAAAGGGAAATGGGTAAATAAACATGTATATTCAATAAATGGAAATGGGTAAATAAATATGTATATTCAATAGATGGAAATGGGCAAATAAATATGTATATTCAATAAATGGAAATGGGCTAATAAATATGTATATTCAATAAATAGAAATGTGTAAATAAATATGCATATTCAATAAATGGAAATGGGTAAATAAATATGTATATTCAATAAATGGAAATGTGTAAATAAATATGTATATACAATAAATGGAAATGGGTAAATAAATATGTATATTCAATAAATGGAAATGTGTAAATAAATATGTATATTCAATAAATGGAAATGTGTAAATAAATATGTATATACAATAAATGGAAATGGGCTAATAAATATGTATATTCAATAAATGGAAATGTGTAAATAAATATGTATATACAATAAATGGAAATGGGTAAATAAATATGTATATACAATAAATGGAAATTGGTAAATAAATATGTATATTCAATAAATGGAAATGGGTAAATAAATATGCATATTCAATAAATGGAAATGGGTAAATAAATATGTATATTCAATAGATGGAAATGGGCAAATAGATATGTATATTCAATAAAAGGAAATGGGTAAATAACTATGTATATTCAATAAATGGAAATGGGTAAATAAATATGTATATTCATTAAATGGAAATGGGCAAATAAATATGTATATTCAATAAATGGAAATGGGTAAATAAATATGTATATTCAATAAATGGAAATGGGCAAATAAATATGTATATTCAATAATTGGAAATGGGTAAATAAATATGTATATTCAATAAATGGAAATGGGTAAATAAATATGTATATTCATTAAATGGCAATGGGCAAATAAATATGTATATTCAATAAATGGAAATGGGTAAATAAATATGTATATTCAATAAATGGAAATGGGCAAATAAATATGTATATTCAATAAAGGGAAATGGGTAAATAAATATGTATATTCAATAAATGGAAATGGGCAAAAAAATATGTACATTCAATAAATGAAAATGGCCAAATAAATATGTATATTCAATACAGGGAAATGGGTAAATAAATATGTATATTCAATAAAGGGAAATGGGGAAATAAATATGTATATTCAATAAATGGAAATGGGCAAATAAATATGTATATTCAATAAATGGAAATGGGAAAATAAATATGTATATTCAATAAATGGAAATGGGAAATAAATATGTATATTCAATAAATGGAAATGGGCAAATAAATATTAATATTCAATAAATAGAAATTGGCAAATAAATATGTATATTCAATAAATGGAAATGGGCAAATAAATATGTATATTCAATAAATGGAAATTGGCAAATAAATATTAATATTCAATAAGTGTAAATGGGCAAATAAATATGTATATTCAATAAATGGAAATGGGTAAATAAATATTAATATTCAATAAATGTAAATGGGCAAATAAATATGTATATTCAATAAATGGAAATGGGCAAATAAATATTAATATTCAATAAATGTAAATGGGACAATAAATATTAATATTCAATAAATGTAAATGGGCAAATAAATATTAATATTCAATAAATGTAAATGGGACAATAAATATTAATATTCAATAAATGTAAATGGGCAAATAAATATGTATATTCAATAAATGTAAATAGGCAAATAGATATGTATATAAAATAAATGGAAATGGGTAAATAAATATGTATATTCAATAAAGGGAAATGGGCAAATAAATATGTATATTCAATAAATGGAAATGGGCAAATAAATATGTATATTCAATAAATGGAAATGAGCAAATAAATATGTATATTCAATAAATGGAAATGGGTAAATAAATATTAATATTCAATAAATGTAAATGGGCAAATAAATATGTATATTCAATAAATGGAAATGGGCAAATAAATATTAATATTCAATAAATGTAAATGGGCAAATAAATATGTATATTCAATACAGGGAAATGGGCAAATAAATATGTATATTCAATAAAGGGAAATGCGTAAAAAAACATGTATATTCAATAAATGGAAATGGGCAAATAAATATGTATGTTCAATAAATGGAAATGGGTAAATAAATATGTATATTCAATAAAGGGAAATGGGCAAATAAATATGTATATTCAATAAGTTGAAATGGGCAAATAAATATGTATATTCAATAGATGGAAATGGGCAAATAAATATGTATATTACATAAAGGGAAATGGGTAAATAAATATGTATATTCAATAAATGGAAATGGGCAAATAAATATGTATATTCAATAAAGGGAATTGGATAAATAAATATGTATATTCAATAAATGGAAATGGGAAAATAAATATGTATATTCAATAAATGGAAATTGGTAATGGGTAAATAAATATGTATATTCAATAAATGGAAATTGGCAATAAATATGTATATTCAATAAATGGAAATGGGCAAAAAATAAACATGTATATTCAATAAATGGAAATGGGTAAATAACTATGTATATTCAATAAATTGAAATGGGTAAATAACTATGTATGTTCAATAAATGGAAATGGGCAAATAAATATGTATATTCAATACAGGGAAATGGGCAAATAAATATGTATATTCAATAAATGGAAATGGGTAAATAAATATGTATATTCAATAAATGGAAATGGGCAAATAAATATGTATATTCAATAAATGGAAATGGGCAAATAAATATTAATATTCAATAAATGTAAATGGGCAAATAAATATGTATATTCAATAAATTGAAATGGGCAAATAAATATTAATATTCAATAAATGTAAATGAGCAAATAAATATGTATATTCAATAAATGTACATGGGCAAATCAATATTAATATTCAATAAATGTAAATGGGCAAATAAATATGTATATTCAATAAATGTAAATGGGCAAATAAATATGTATATTCAATAAATGGAAATGGGTAAATAAATATGTATATTCAATAAAGGGAAATGGGCAAATAAATATGTATATTCAATAAATGGAAATGGGCAAATAAATATGTATATTCAATAAGTTGAAATTGGCAAATAAATATGTATATTCAATACATGGAAATGGGCAAATAAATATGTATATTCAATAAATGGAAATGGGCAAATAAATATGTATATTCAATAAATGGAAATGGGCAAATAAATATGTATACTCAATAAAGGGAAATGGGCAAATAAATATGTATATTCAATAAAGGGAAATGGGAAAATAAACATGTATATTCAATAAATGGAAATGGGCAAATAAATATGTATATTCAATAAATGGAAATAGGTAAATAACTATGTATATTCAATAATTGGAAATGGGTAAATAAATATGTATATTCAATAAATCGAAATGGGTAAATAAATATGTATATTTAATAAATGGAAATGGGTAAATAAATATGTATATTCAATAAATGGAAATGGGCAAATAAATATGTATATTCCATAAATGGAAATGGGTAAATAAATATGTATATTCAATAAATGGAAATGGGTAAATAAATATGCATATTCAATAAGTTGAAATGGGCAGAAAAATATTTATATTCAATAAATGGAAATGGGCAAATAAATATGTATATTCCATAAATGGAAATGGGTAAATAAATATGTATATTCAATAAATGGAAATGGGCAATTAGATATGTATATTCAATAAATGGAAATGGGCAAATAAATATGTATATTCAATAAATGGAAATGGGTAAATAAATATGTATATTCAATAAATGGAAATGGGCAAATAAATATGTATATTCAATAAATGTAAATGAGCAAATAAATATGTATATTCAATAAATGTAAATGGGCAAATAAATATGTATATTCCATAAATGGAAATGGGCAAATAAATATGTATATTCCATAAATGGAAATGGGCAAATAAATATGTATATTCAATAAATGTAAATGAGCAAATAAATATGTATATTCCATAAATGGAAATGGGCAAATAAATATGTATATTCAATAAATGTAAATGGGCAAATAAATATGTATATTCAATAAATTGAAATGGGCAAATCAATATTAATATTCAATAAATGTAAATGGGCAAATAAATATGTATATTCAATAAATGTAAATGGGCAAATAAATATGTATATTCAATAAATGGAAATGGGTAAATAAATATGTATATTCAATAAAGGGAAATGGGCAAATAAATATGTATATTCAATAAATGAAATGGGCAAATAAATATGTATATTCAATAAATGGAAATGGGCAAATAAATATGTATATTCAATAAATGTAAATGGGCAAATAAATATGTATATTCAATAAATGGAAATGGGTAAATAAATATGTATATTCAATAAAGGGAAATGGGCAAATAAATATGTATATTCAATAAATGGAAATGGGCAAATAAATATGTATATTCAATAAATGGAAATGGGCAAATAAATATGTATACTCAATAAAGGGAAATGGGCAAATAAATATGTATATTCAATAAATGGAAATGGGCAAATAAATATTAATATTCAATAAATGGAAATGGGCAAATAAATATGTATATTCAATAAATGTACATGGGCAAATCAATATTAATATTCAATAAATGTAAATGGGAAAATAAATATGTATATTCAATAAATGTAAATGGGCAAATAAATATGTATATTCAATAAATGGAAATGGGTAAATAAATATGTATATTCAATAAAGGGAAATGGGCAAATAAATATGTATATTCAATAAATGGAAATGGGCAAATAAATATGTATATTCAATAAGTTGAAATTGGCAAATAAATATGTATATTCAATACATGGAAATGGGCAAATAAATATGTATATTCAATAAATGGAAATGGGCAAATAAATATGTATATTCAATAAATGGAAATGGGCAAATAAATATGTATACTCAATAAAGGGAAATGGGCAAATAAATATGTATATTCAATAAAGGGAAATGGGAAAATAAACATGTATATTCAATAAATGGAAATGGGCAAATAAATATGTATATTCAATAAATGGAAATAGGTAAATAACTATGTATATTCAATAATTGGAAATGGGTAAATAAATATGTATATTCAATAAATCGAAATGGGTAAATAAATATGTATATTTGATAAATGGAAATGGGTAAATAAATATGTATATTCAATAAATGGAAATGGGCAAATAAATATGTATATTCCATAAATGGAAATGGGTAAATAAATATGTATATTCAATAAATGGAAATGGGTAAATAAATATGTATATTCAATAAAGGGAAATGGGCAAATAAATATGTATATTCAATAAATGGAAATGGGCAAATAAATATGTATATTCAATAAATGGAAATGGGCAAATAAATATGCATATTCAATAAGTTGAAATGGGCAGAAAAATATTTGTATTCAATAAATGGAAATGGGCAAATAAATATGTATATTCCATAAATGGAAATGGGTAAATAAATATGTATATTCAATAAATGGAAATGGGCAATTAGATATGCATATTCAATAAATGGAAATGGGCAAATAAATATGTATATTCAATAAATGGAAATGGGTAAATAAATATGTATATTCAATAAATGGAAATGGGTAAATAAATATGCATATTTTATAAATGGAAATGGGCAAATAAATATGTATATTCAATTAAGGGAAATGGGCAAATATATATGTACGTTCAATAAATGTAAATGGGCAAATAAATATGTATGATAAATAAATGGAAATGGGCAAATAAATATGTATATTCAATAAATGGAAATGGGACAATAAATATTAATATTCAATAAATGTAAATGGGCAAATAAATATGTATATTCAATAAATGTAAATGGGCAAATACTTATGTATATTCAATAAATGGAAATGGGCAAACAAATATTAATATTCAATAAATGTAAATGGGCAAATAAATATTAATATTCAATAAATTTAAATGGGCAAATAAATATGTATATTCAATAAATGGAAATGGGCAAATAAATATTAATATTCAATAAATGGAAATGGGCAAATAAATATGTATATTCAATAAATAGAAATGGGCAAATAAATATTAATATTCATTAAGTGTAAATGGGCAAATAAATATGTATATTCAATAAATGGAAAAGGGCAAATAAATATTAATATTCAATAAATGTAAATGGGCAAATAAATATGTATATTCAATAAATGGAAATGGGCAAATAAATATTAATATTCAATAAATGTAAATGGGACAATAAATATTAATATTCAATAAATGTAAATGGGCAAATAAATATGTATATTCAATAAATCGAAATGGGTAAATAAATATGTATATTTAATAAATGGAAATGGGTAAATAAATATGTATATTCAATAAATGGAAATGGGCAAATAAATATGTATATTCCATAAATGGAAATGGGTAAATAAATATGTATATTCAATAAATGGAAATGGGTAAATAAATATGTATATTCAATAAAGGGAAATGGGCAAATAAATATGTATATTCAATAAATGGAAATGGGCAAATAAATATGTATATTAAATAAATGGAAATGGGCAAATAAATATGCATATTCAATAAGTTGAAATGGGCAGAAAAATATTTATATTCAATAAATGGAAATGGGCAAATAAATATGTATATTCCATAAATGGAAATGGGTAAATAAATATGTATATTCAATAAATGGAAATGGGCAATTAGATATGTATATTCAATAAATGGAAATGGGCAAATAAATATGTATATTCAATAAATGGAAATGGGTAAATAAATATGTATATTCAATAAATGGAAATGGGTAAATAAATATGCATATTTTATAAATGGATATGGGCAAATAAATATGTATATTCAATTAAGGGAAATGGGCAAATACATATGTATGTTCAATAAATGTAAATGGGCAAATAAATATGTATAATAAATAAATGGAAATGGGCAAATAAATATGTATATTCAATAAATGGAAATGGGACAATAAATATTAATATTCAATAAATGTAAATGGGCAAATAAATATGTATATTCAATAAATGTAAATGGGCAAATACTTATGTATATTCAATAAATGGAAATGGGCAAACAAATATTAATATTCAATAAATGTAAATGGGCAAATAAATATTAATATTCAATAAATTTAAATGGGCAAATAAATATGTATATTCAATAAATGGAAATGGGCAAATAAATATGTATATTCAATAAATGGAAATGGGCAAATAAATATGTATATTCAATAAATGGAAATGGGCAAATAAATATTAATATTCATTAAGTGTAAATGGGCAAATAAATATGTATATTCAATAAATGGAAAAGGGCAAATAAATATTAATATTCAATAAATGTAAATGGGCAAATAAATATGTATATTCAATAAATGGAAATGGGCAAATAAATATTAATATTCAATAAATGTAAATGGGACAATAAATATTAATATTCAATAAATTTAAATGGGCAAATAAATATGTATATTCAATAAATCGAAATGGGTAAATAAATATGTATATTTAATAAATGGAAATGGGCAAATAAATATGTATATTCAATAAATGGAAATGGGCAAATAAATATGTATATTCCATAAATGG
Organism: Euprymna scolopes; assembly: GCF_053919585.1. Taxonomy (NCBI): domain Eukaryota; kingdom Metazoa; phylum Mollusca; class Cephalopoda; order Sepiida; family Sepiolidae; genus Euprymna; species Euprymna scolopes. Next base: position 120,976,564 of record NC_136503.1, on the reverse strand, counting down.
AAATGGGTAAATAAATATGTATATTCAATAAATGGATATGGGTAAATAAATATGTATATTCAATAAAGAAAAATGGGCAAATAAATATGTATATTCAATAAATGGAAATGGGAAATAAATATGTATATTCAATAAATGGAAATGGGCAAATAAATATTAATATTCAATAAATAGAAATTGGCAAATAAATATGTATATTCAATAAATGGAAATGGGCAAATAAATATGTATATTCAATAAATGGAAATTGGCAAATAAATATTAATATTCAATAAGTGTAAATGGGCAAATAAATATGTATATTCAATAAATGGAAATGGGTAAATAAATATTAATATTCAATAAATGTAAATGGGCAAATAAATATGTATATTCAATAAATGGAAATGGGCAAATAAATATTAATATTCAATAAATGTAAATGGGACAATAAATATTAATATTCAATAAATGTAAATGGGCAAATAAATATTAATATTCAATAAATGTAAATGGGACAATAAATATTAATATTCAATAAATGTAAATGGGCAAATAAATATGTATATTCAATAAATGTAAATAGGCAAATAGATATGTATATTCAATAAATGGAAATGGGTAAATAAATATGTATATTCAATAAAGGGAAATGGGCAAATAAATATGTATATTCAATAAATGGAAATGGGCAAATAAATATGTATATTCAATAAATGGAAATTAGCAAATAAATATGTATATTCAATAAATGGAAATGGGTAAATAAATATTAATATTCAATAAATGTAAATGGGCAAATAAATATGTATATTCAATAAATGGAAATGTGCAAATAAATATTAATATTCAATAAATGTAAATGGGCAAATAAATATGTATATTCAATACAGGGAAATGGGCAAATAAATATGTATATTCAATAAAGGGAAATGCGTAAAAAAACATGTATATTCAATAAATGGAAATGGGCAAATAAATATGTATGTTCAATAAATGGAAATGGGTAAATAAATATGTATATTCAATAAAGGGAAATGGGCAAATAAATATGTATATTCAATAAGTTGAAATGGGCAAATAAATATGTATATTCAATAGATGGAAATGGGCAAATAAATATGTATATTACATAAAGGGAAATGGGTAAATAAATATGTATATTCAATAAATGGAAATGGGCAAATAAATATGTATATTCAATAAAGGGAATTGGATAAATAAATATGTATATTCAATAAATGGAAATGGGAAAATAAATATGTATATTCAATAAATGGAAATTGGTAATGGGTAAATAAATATGTATATTCAATAAATGGAAATTGGCAATAAATATGTATATTCAATAAATGGAAATGGGCAAAAAATAAACATGTATATTCAATAAATGGAAATGGGTAAATAACTATGTATATTCAATAAATTGAAATGGGTAAATAACTATGTATGTTCAATAAATGGAAATGGGCAAATAAATATGTATATTCAATACAGGGAAATGGGCAAATAAATATGTATATTCAATAAATGGAAATGGGTAAATAAATATGTATATTCAATAAATGGAAATGGGCAAATAAATATGTATATTCAATAAATGGAAATGGGCAAATAAATATTAATATTCAATAAATGTAAATGGGCAAATAAATATGTATATTCAATAAATTGAAATGGGCAAATAAATATTAATATTCAATAAATGTAAATGAGCAAATAAATATGTATATTCAATAAATGTACATGGGCAAATCAATATTAATATTCAATAAATGTAAATGGGCAAATAAATATGTATATTCAATAAATGTAAATGGGCAAATAAATATGTATATTCAATAAATGGAAATGGGTAAATAAATATGTATATTCAATAAAGGGAAATGGGCAAATAAATATGTATATTCAATAAATGGAAATGGGCAAATAAATATGTATATTCAATAAGTTGAAATTGGCAAATAAATATGTATATTCAATACATGGAAATGGGCAAATAAATATGTATATTCAATAAATGGAAATGGGCAAATAAATATGTATATTCAATAAATGGAAATGGGCAAATAAATATGTATACTCAATAAAGGGAAATGGGCAAATAAATATGTATATTCAATAAAGGGAAATGGGAAAATAAACATGTATATTCAATAAATGGAAATGGGCAAATAAATATGTATATTCAATAAATGGAAATAGGTAAATAACTATGTATATTCAATAATTGGAAATGGGTAAATAAATATGTATATTCAATAAATCGAAATGGGTAAATAAATATGTATATTTAATAAATGGAAATGGGTAAATAAATATGTATATTCAATAAATGGAAATGGGCAAATAAATATGTATATTCCATAAATGGAAATGGGTAAATAAATATGTATATTCAATAAATGGAAATGGGTAAATAAATATGCATATTCAATAAGTTGAAATGGGCAGAAAAATATTTATATTCAATAAATGGAAATGGGCAAATAAATATGTATATTCCATAAATGGAAATGGGTAAATAAATATGTATATTCAATAAATGGAAATGGGCAATTAGATATGTATATTCAATAAATGGAAATGGGCAAATAAATATGTATATTCAATAAATGGAAATGGGTAAATAAATATGTATATTCAATAAATGTAAATGAGCAAATAAATATGTATATTCAATAAATGTAAATGGGCAAATAAATATGTATATTCCATAAATGGAAATGGGCAAATAAATATGTATATTCCATAAATGGAAATGGGCAAATAAATATGTATATTCAATAAATGTAAATGAGCAAATAAATATGTATATTCCATAAATGGAAATGGGCAAATAAATATGTATATTCAATAAATGTAAATGGGCAAATAAATATGTATATTCAATAAATTGAAATGGGCAAATACATATTAATATTCAATAAATGTAAATGGGCAAATAAATATGTATATTCAATAAATGTAAATGGGCAAATAAATATGTATATTCAATAAATGGAAATGGGTAAATAAATATGTATATTCAATAAAGGGAAATGGGCAAATAAATATGTATATTCAATAAATGAAATGGGCAAATAAATATGTATATTCAATAAATGGAAATGGGCAAATAAATATGTATATTCAATAAATGTAAATGGGCAAATAAATATGTATATTCAATAAATGGAAATGGGTAAATAAATATGTATATTCAATAAAGGGAAATGGGCAAATAAATATGTATATTCAATAAATGGAAATGGGCAAATAAATATGTATATTCAATAAATGGAAATGGGCAAATAAATATGTATACTCAATAAAGGGAAATGGGCAAATAAATATGTATATTCAATAAATGGAAATGGGCAAATAAATATTAATATTCAATAAATGGAAATGGGCAAATAAATATGTATATTCAATAAATGTACATGGGCAAATCAATATTAATATTCAATAAATGTAAATGGGCAAATAAATATGTATATTCAATAAATGTAAATGGGCAAATAAATATGTATATTCAATAAATGGAAATGGGTAAATAAATATGTATATTCAATAAAGGGAAATGGGCAAATAAATATGTATATTCAATAAATGGAAATGGGCAAATAAATATGTATATTCAATAAGTTGAAATTGGCAAATAAATATGTATATTCAATACATGGAAATGGGCAAATAAATATGTATATTCAATAAATGGAAATGGGCAAATAAATATGTATATTCAATAAATGGAAATGGGCAAATAAATATTTATACTCAATAAAGGGAAATGGGCAAATAAATATGTATATTCAATAAAGGGAAATGGGAAAATAAACATGTATATTCAATAAATGGAAATGGGCAAATAAATATGTATATTCAATAAATGGAAATAGGTAAATAACTATGTATATTCAATAATTGGAAATGGGTAAATAAATATGTATATTCAATAAATCGAAATGGGTAAATAAATATGTATATTTGATAAATGGAAATGGGTAAATAAATATGTATATTCAATAAATGGAAATGGGCAAATAAATATGTATATTCCATAAATGGAAATGGGTAAATAAATATGTATATTCAATAAATGGAAATGGGTAAATAAATATGTATATTCAATAAAGGGAAATGGGCAAATAAATATGTATATTCAATAAATGGAAATGGGCAAATAAATATGTATATTCAATAAATGGAAATGGGCAAATAAATATGCATATTCAATAAGTTGAAATGGGCAGAAAAATATTTATATTCAATAAATGGAAATGGGCAAATAAATATGTATATTCCATAAATGGAAATGGGTAAATAAATATGTATATTCAATAAATGGAAATGGGCAATTAGATATGCATATTCAATAAATGGAAATGGGCAAATAAATATGTATATTCAATAAATGGAAATGGGTAAATAAATATGTATATTCAATAAATGGAAATGGGTAAATAAATATGCATATTTTATAAATGGAAATGGGCAAATAAATATGTATATTCAATTAAGGGAAATGGGCAAATATATATGTACGTTCAATAAATGTAAATGGGCAAATAAATATGTATGATAAATAAATGGAAATGGGCAAATAAATATGTATATTCAATAAATGGAAATGGGACAATAAATATTAATATTCAATAAATGTAAATGGGCAAATAAATATGTATATTCAATAAATGTAAATGGGCAAATACTTATGTATATTCAATAAATGGAAATGGGCAAACAAATATTAATATTCAATAAATGTAAATGGGCAAATAAATATTAATATTCAATAAATTTAAATGGGCAAATAAATATGTATATTCAATAAATGGAAATGGGCAAATAAATATTAATATTCAATAAATGGAAATGGGCAAATAAATATGTATATTCAATAAATAGAAATGGGCAAATAAATATTAATATTCATTAAGTGTAAATGGGCAAATAAATATGTATATTCAATAAATGGAAAAGGGCAAATAAATATTAATATTCAATAAATGTAAATGGGCAAATAAATATGTATATTCAATAAATGGAAATGGGCAAATAAATATTAATATTCAATAAATGTAAATGGGACAATAAATATTAATATTCAATAAATGTAAATGGGCAAATAAATATGTATATTCAATAAATCGAAATGGGTAAATAAATATGTATATTTAATAAATGGAAATGGGTAAATAAATATGTATATTCAATAAATGGAAATGGGCAAATAAATATGTATATTCCATAAATGGAAATGGGTAAATAAATATGTATATTCAATAAATGGAAATGGGTAAATAAATATGTATATTCAATAAAGGGAAATGGGCAAATAAATATGTATATTCAATAAATGGAAATGGGCAAATAAATATGTATATTAAATAAATGGAAATGGGCAAATAAATATGCATATTCAATAAGTTGAAATGGGCAGAAAAATATTTATATTCAATAAATGGAAATGGGCAAATAAATATGTATATTCCATAAATGGAAATGGGTAAATAAATATGTATATTCAATAAATGGAAATGGGCAATTAGATATGTATATTCAATAAATGGAAATGGGCAAATAAATATGTATATTCAATAAATGGAAATGGGTAAATAAATATGTATATTCAATAAATGGAAATGGGTAAATAAATATGCATATTTTATAAATGGAAATGGGCAAATAAATATGTATATTCAATTAAGGGAAATGATCAAATACATATGTATGTTCAATAAATGTAAATGGGCAAATAAATATGTATAATAAATAAATGGAAATGGGCAAATAAATATGTATATTCAATAAATGGAAATGGGACAATAAATATGTATATTCAATAAATGTAAATGGGCAAATAAATATGTATATTCAATAAATGTAAATGGGCAAATACTTATGTATATTCAATAAATGGAAATGGGCAAACAAATATTAATATTCAATAAATGTAAATGGGCAAATAAATATTAATATTCAATAAATTTAAATGGGCAAATAAATATGTATATTCAATAAATGGAAATGGGCAAATAAATATTAATATTCAATAAATGGAAATGGGCAAATAAATATGTATATTCAATAAATGGAAATGGGCAAATAAATATTAATATTCATTAAGTGTAAATGGGCAAATAAATATGTATATTCAATAAATGGAAAAGGGCAAATAAATATTAATATTCAATAAATGTAAATGGGCAAATAAATATGTATATTCAATAAATGGAAATGGGCAAATAAATATTAATATTCAATAAATGTAAATGGGACAATAAATATTAATATTCAATAAATTTAAATGGGCAAATAAATATGTATATTCAATAAATCGAAATGGGTAAATAAATATGTATATTTAATAAATGGAAATGGGTAAATAAATATGTATATTCAATAAATGGAAATGGGCAAATAAATATGTATATTCCATAAATGGAAATGGGTAAATAAATATGTATATTCAATAAATGGATATGGGTAAATAAATATGTATATTCAATAAAGGGAAATGGGCAAATAAATATGTATATTCAATAAATGGAAATGGGCAAATAAATATGTATATTAAATAAATGGAAATGGGCAAATAAATATGCATATTCAATAAGTTGAAATGGGCAGAAAAATATTTATATTCAATAAATGGAAATGGGCAAATAAATATGTATATTCCATAAATGGAAATGGGTAAATAAATATGTATATTCAATAAATGGAAATGGGCAATTAGATATGTATATTCAATAAATGGAAATGGGCAAATAAATATGTATATTCAATAAATGGAAATGGGTAAATAAATATGTATATTCAATAAATGGAAATGGGTAAATAAATATGCATATTTTATAAATGGAAATGGGCAAATAAATATGTATATTCAATTAAGGGAAATGGGCAAATACATATGTATGTTCAATAAATGTAAATGGGCAAATAAATATGTATAATAAATAAATGGAAATGGGCAAATAAATATGTATATTCAATAAATGGAAATGGGCAAATAAATATTAATATTCAATAAATGTAAATGGGCAAATAAATATGTATATTCAATAAATGTAAATGGGCAAATAAATATTAATATTCAATAAATGTAAATGGGCAAATACTTATGTATATTCAATAAATGGAAATGGGCAAACAAATATTAATATTCAATAAATGTAAATGGGCAAATAAATATTAATATTCAATAAATGTAAATAGGCAAATAAATATGTATATTCAATAAATGGAAATGGGCAAATAAATATTAATATTCAATAAATGTAAATGGGCAAATAAATATGTATATTCAATAAATGGAAATGGGCAAATAAATATTAATATTCAATAAGAGTAAATGGGCAAATAAATATGTATATTCAATAAATGGAAATGGGCAAATAAATATTAATATTCAATAAATGTAAATGGGCAAATAAATATGTATATTCAATAAATGGAAATGGGCAAATAAATATTAATATTCAATAAATGTAAATGGGACAATAAATATTAATATTCAATAAATGTAAATGGGCAAATAAATATTAATATTCAATAAATGTAAATGGGACAATAAATATTAATATTCAATAAATGTAAATGGGCAAATAAATATGTATATTCAATAAATGTAAATAGGCAAATAGATATGTATATTCAATAAATGGAAATGGGTAAATAAATATGTATATTCAATAAAGGGAAATGGGTAAATAAATATGTATATTCAATAAATGGAAATGGGCAAATAAATATGTATATTCAATAAATGGAAATGGGTAAATAAATATTAATATTCAATAAATGTAAATGGGTCAATAAATATTAATATTCAATAAATGTAAATGGGCAAATAAATATTAATATTCAATAAATGTAAATGGGACAATAAATATTAATATTCAATAAATGTAAATGGGCAAATAAATATGTATATTCAATAAATGTAAATAGGCAAATAGATATGTATATTCAATAAATGGAAATGGGTAAATAAATATGTATATTCAATAAAGGGAAATGGGTAAATAAATATGTATATTCAATAAATGTAAATGGGCAAATAAATATGTATATTCAATAAATGGAAATGGGCAAATAAATATTAATATTCAATAAATGTAAATGGGACAATAAATATTAATATTCAATAAATGTAAATGGGCAAATAAATATTAATATTCAATAAATGTAAATGGGACAATAAATATTAATATTCAATAAATGTAAATGGGCAAATAAATATGTATATTCAATAAATGTAAATAGGCAAATAGATATGTATATTCAATAAATGGAAATGGGTAAATAAATATGTATATTCAATAAAGGGAAATGGGTAAATAAATATGTATATTCAATAAATGGAAATGGGCAAATAAATATGTATATTCAATAAATGGAAATGGGTAAATAAATATTAATATTCAATAAATGTAAATGGGCAAATAAATATGTATATTCAATAAATGGAAATGGGCAAATAAATATTAATATTCAATAAATGTAAATGGGCAAATAAATATGTATATTCAATACAGGGAAATGGGCAAATAAATATGTATATTCAATAAAGGGAAATGCGTAAATAAACATGTATATTCAATAAATGGAAATGGGCAAATAAATATGTATGTTCAATAAATGGAAATGGGTAAATAAATATGTATATTCAATAAAGGGAAATGGGCAAATAAATATGTATATTCAATAAATGAAAATGGGCAAATAAATATTAATATTCAATAAATGTAAATGGGCAAATAAATATGTATATTCAATACAGGGAAATGGGCAAATAAATATGTATATTCAATAAAGGGAAATGCGTAAATAAACATGTATATTCAATAAATGGAAATGGGCAAATAAATATGTATGTTCAATAAATGGAAATGGGCAAATAAATATGTATATTCAATAAAGGGAAATGGGCAAATAAATATGTATATTCAATAAGTTGAAATGGGCAAATAAATATGTATATTCAATAAATGGAAATGGGCAAATAAATATGTATATTACATAAAGGGAAATGGGTAAATAACTATGTATATTCAATAAATGGAAATGGGCAAATAAATATGTATATTCAATAAAGGGAATTGGATAAATAAATATGTATATTCAATAAATGGAAATGGGAAAATAAATTTGTATATTCAATAAATGGAAATTGGTAATGGGTAAATAAATATGTATATTCAATAAATGGAAATTGGCAATAAATATGTATATTCAATCAATGGAAATGGGCAAAAAATAAACATGTATATTCAATAAATGGAAATGGGTAAATAACTATGTATATTCAATAAATTGAAATGGGTAAATAACTTTGTATGTTCAATAAATGGAAATGGGCAAATAAATATGTATATTCAATACAGGGAAATGGGCAAATAAATATGTATATTCAATAAATGGAAATGGGTAAATAAATATGTATATTCAATAAATGGAAATGGGCAAATAAATATGTATATTCAATACAGGGAAATGGGCAAATAACTATGTATATTCAATAAATGGAAATGGGTAAATAAATATGTATATTCAATAAAGGGAAATGCGTAAATAAACATGTATATTCAATAAATGGAAATGGGCAAATAAATATGTATGTTCAATAAATGGAAATGGGTAAATAAATATGTATATTCAATAAAGGGAAATGGGCAAATAAATATATATATTCAATAAGTTTAAATGGGCAAATAAATATGTATATTCAATAAATGGAAATGGGTAAATAAATATGTATATTCAATAAATGGTAAGTGGTAAATAAATATGTATATTCAATAAAGGGAAATGGGCAAATAAATATGTATATTCAATAAATGGAAATGGGCAAATAAATATGTATATTCAATAAATGGAAATGGGCAAATAAATATGTATATTCAATAAATGAAAATGGGCAAATAAATATGTATATTCAATAAATGGAAATGGGCAAATAAATATGTATGTTCAATAAATGGAAATGGCAAATAAATATGTATATTCAATAAATGGAAATGGGCAAATAAATATGTATATTCAATAAATGGAAATGGGTAAATAAATATGTATATTCAATAAATGGTAAGTGGTAAATAAATATGTATATTCAATAAAGGGAAATGGGCAAATAAATATGTATATTCAATAAATGGAAATGGGCAAATAAATATGTATATTCAATAAATGGAAATGGGCAAATAAATATGTATATTCAATAAATGAAAATGGGCAAATAAATATGTATATTCAATAAATGGAAATGGGCAAATAAATATGTATGTTCAATAAATGGAAATGGGAAATAAATATGTATATTCAATAAATGGAAATGGGCAAATAAATATGTATATTCAATAAATGGAAATGGGCAAATAAATATGTATATTCAATAAATGGAAATCGGCAAATAAATATGTATATTCAATAAATGGAAATGGGCAAATAAATATGTATATTCAATAAATGGAAATGGGCAAATAAACATGTATATTCTAATAAATGGAAATGGGCAAATAAATATGTATATTCAATAAATGGAAATGGGTAAAGAAATATGTATATTCAATAAATAGAAATGGGCAAATAAATATGTATATTCAATAAACGGAAATGGGCAAATAAATATGTATATTACATAAAGGGAAATGGGTGAATAAATATGTATATTCAATAAATGGAAATGGGCAAATAAATATGTATATTCAATAAAGGGAAATGGGTAAAGAAATATGTATATTCAATAAATAGAAATGGGCAAATAAATATGTATATTCAATAAATGGAAATGGGCAAATAAATATGTATATTCAATAAATGGAAATGGGCAAATAAATATGTATATTCAATAAATGGAAATGGGCACATAAATATGTATATTCAATAAATGGAAATGGGCAAATAAATATGTATATTCAATAAATGGAAATGGGCAAATAAATATGTATATTCAATAAATTGAAATGGGCAAATAAATATGTATATTCAATAAATGGAAATGGGCAAATAAATATGTATATTCAATAAAGGGAAATGGGTAAAGAAATATGTATATTCAATAAATAGAAATGGGCAAATAAATATGTATATTCAATAAATGGAAATGGGCAAATAAATATGTATATTCAATAAATGGAAATGGGCACATAAATATGTATATTCAATAAATTGAAATGGGCAAATAAATATGTATATTCAATAAATGGAAATGGGCAAATAAATATGTATATTCAATAAATGAAAATGGGTAAATAAATATGTATATTCAATAAATGGAAATAGGCAAATACATATGTATATTCAATAAATGGAAATGGGCAAATAAATATGTATATTCAATAAATGGAAATGGGCAAATAAATATGTATATTCAATAAAGGGAAATGGGTAAAGAAATATGTATATTCAATAAATGGAAATGGGCAAACAAATATGTATATTCAATTAGTTGAAATGGGCAGATAAATATTTATATTCAATAAATGGAAATGGGTAAATAAATATGTATATTCAATAAATGGAAATGGGTAAATAAATATGTATATTCAATAAATAGAAATTGGCAAATAAATATGTATATTCAATAAATTGAAATGGGCAAATAAATATGTATATTCAATAAATGGAAATGGGCAAATAAATATGTATATGCAATAAATAGAAATGGGTAAATAAATATGTATATTCAATAAATGGAAATGGGTAAATAAATATGTATATTCAATAAATGGAAATGGGAAGATAAATATGTATATTTAATAAATTGAAATGGGTAAATAAATATGTATATTCAATAAATGGAAATGGGCAAATAAATATGTATATTCAATAAATGGAAATGGGCAAATAAATATGTATATTCAATAAACGGAAATTGGCAAATATATATTTCAGTAATGGATATGTATTTACACATTTAAATTTATTTAATATACATATTTATTTGCCCATTTCCATTTATTGAATATACATATTTATTTACCCCTTTCCATTTATTGAATATACATATTTATTTGCCCATTTCCCTTTATTGAATATACATATTTATTTACCCATTTCCATTTATTGAATATACATATTTATTTACCCATTTCCATTTATTGAATATACATATTTATTTACCCCTTTCCATTTATTGAATATACATATTTAATAACCCCTTTCCATTTATGTAATATACATATTTATTTACCAATTTCCATTTATTGAATATACATATTTATTTACCAATTTCCATTTATTGAATATACATATTTATTTACCCCTTTCCATTTATTGAATATACATATTTATTTACCCATTTCCATTTATTGAATATACATATTTATTTACCCCTTTCCATTTATTTAATATACATATTTATTTACCCATTTCCATTTATTGAATATGCATATTTATTAACCCCTTTCCATTTATTGAATATACATATTTATTTACCAATTTCTATTTATTGAATATACATATTTATTTACCAATTTCAATTTATTGAATATACATATTTATTTACCCCTTTCCATTTATTTAATATACATATTTATTTACCAATTTCCATTTATTGAATATACATATTTATTTACCAATTTCCATTTATTGAATATACATATTTATTTACCCCTTTCCATTTATTGAATATACATATTTATTTACCAATTTCAATTTATTGAATATACATATTTATTAACCCCTTTCCATTTATTGAATATGCATATTTATTTACCAATTTCCATTTATTGAATATACATATTTATTTACCAATTTCAATTTATTGAATATACATATTTATTTACCCCTTTCCATTTATTTAATATACATATTTATTTACCCATTTCCATTTATTGAATATACATATTTATTTGCCAATTTCAATTTATTGAATATACATATTTATTTACCCCTTTCCATTTATTTAATATACATATTTATTTACCCCTTTCCATTTATTTAATATACATATTTATTTACCCATTTCCATTTATTGAATATACATATTTATTTGCCAATTTCAATTTATTGAATATACATATTTATTTACCCATTTCCATTTATTGAATATGCATATTTATTAACCCCTTTCCATTTATTTAATATACATATTTATTTACCAATTTCTATTTATTGAATATACATATTTATTTACCAATTTCAATTTATTGAATATACATATTTATTTACCCCTTTCCATTTATTTAATATACATATTTATTTACCAATTTCCATTTATTGAATATACATATTTATTTACCAATTTCAATTTATTGAATATACATATTTATTTACCCCTTTCCATTTATTGAATATACATATTTATTTACCAATTTCAATTTATTGAATATACATATTTATTAACCCCTTTCCATTTATTGAATATACATATTTATTTACCAATTTCCATTTATTGAATATACATATTTATTTACCAATTTCAATTTATTGAATATACATATTTATTTACCCCTTTCCATTTATTTAATATACATATTTATTTACCAATTTCCATTTATTGAATATACATATTTATTTACCAATTTCAATTTATTGAATATACATATTTATTTACCCCTTTCCATTTATTTAATATACATATTTATTTACCCATTTCCATTTATTGAATATACATATTTATTTACCAATTTCAATTTATTGAATATACATATTTATTAACCCCTTTCCATTTATTGAATATACATATTTATTTACCAATTTCCATTTATTGAATATACATATTTATTTACCAATTTCCATTTATTGAATATACATATTTATTTACCCCTTTCCATTTATTGAATATACATATTTATGTACCAATTTCCATTTATTGAATATACATATTTATTTGCCCATTTCCATTTATTGAATATACATATTTATTTGCCCATTTCCATTTATTGAATATACATTGTTATTGCCCATTTCCATTTATGTATATTCAATCAATGGAAATGGGCAAGTAAATATGTATGTTCTATAAATGGTAATGGGTAACTAAATAAATATGTATATTCAATAAATGGAAACGGGTAAATAAATATGTATATTCAATAAATGGAAATGGGTAAATAAATATGTATATTCAATAAATAGAAATGGGCAAATAAATATGTATATTTAATAAATGGAAATGGGTAAATAAATATGTATATTAAATAAATAGAAATGGGTAAATGAATATGTATATTCAATAAATGGAAATGGGTAAATCTATATGTATATTCAATAAATGGAAATGGGTGAATAAATATGTACATTCAATAAATGAAAATAGGCAAATTAATATGTATATTCCATAAATAGTAATGGGTAAATAAATATGTATATTCAATAAATGAAAATAGGCAAATTAATATGTATATTCAATAAATAGAAATGGGTAAATAAATATGTATATTCAATAAATGGAAATGGGCAAATAAATATGGATTTTCAATAAATGGAAATGGGAAAATAAATATGTACATTCAATAAATCGAAATGGGCAAATAAATAGATATGTATATTCAATAAATAGAAATGGGTAAATAAATATGTCTATTCAATAAATACAAATGGGTAAATAAATATGTATATTCAATAAATGGAAATGGGTAAATCTATATGTATATTCAATAAATGGAAATGGGCAAATAAATAAATATGTATATTCAATAAATGGAAATGGGTAAATCTATATGTACATTCAATAAATGGAAATGGGCAAATAAATAAATATGTATATTCAATAAATAGAAATGGGTAAATAAATATGTATATTCAATAAATGGAAATGGGTAAATAAATATGCATATTCAATAAATAGAAATGGGTAAATAAATATGTTTATTCAATAAATAGAAATGGGTAAATAAATATGTATATTCAATAAATAGAAATGGGTAAATCTATATGTATATTCAATAAATGGAAATGGGCTAATAAATATTCATATTGAATGAAAGAAAATGGGGTAATTAATATGTATATTTACTACATGGAAAGGGCTTGATTAAATATGTATATTCACTAAATGGAAATTGGTAAATAAATAGGTATATTCAATAAATATGTGTATTCAGTCAATGGAAATGGCAATTGAATATGTATATTCAATAAATGGAAAGAGGTAAATGAATATGTATATTCTATAAATGGAAATGGGTAAAAAAATCTGTATATTCAATAAATTAGAAGGGGTTACTAAATATGTATATTCAATATAATTACATGTGTAAATAAATATATATATTCAATAAATGTAAATGGGTAAATAAATATGTATATTCAATAAATGGTAATGGGCAAATAAATATGTATATTCAATAAATGGAAATGGGCAAATAAATATGTATATTCAATAAATGGAAATGGGCAAATAAATATGTATATTCAATAAATGGAAATGGGCAAATAAATATGTATATTCAATATATGGAAATAGGTAAATCTATATGTATATTCAATAAATGGAAATGGGCAAATAAGTATGTATATTCTATAAATGGAAATGGGTAAATGAATATGTATATTCAATAAATGGAAATGGGCAAATAGATGTGTATATTCAATAAATGGAAATGGGCAAATAAATATGTATATTCAATAAATGGAAATGGGTAAATAAATATGTATATTCAATAAATGGAAATTGGTAAATAAATATGTATATTCAATAAATGGAAATGGGCAAATAAATATGTATATTCAATGAATGTAAATGGGCAAATAAATATGTATATTCAATAAATGGAAATGGGCAAATAAATATGGATTTTCAATAAATGGAAATGGGAAAATAAATATGTACATTCAATAAATGTAAATGGGAAAATAAATAAATATGTATATTCAATAAATAGAAATGGGTAAATAAATATGTATATTCAATAAATAGAAATGGGTAAATAAATATGTATATTCAATAAATGGAAATGGGCAAATAAATAAATATGTATATTCAATAAATGGAAATGGGTAAATAAATAAATATGTATATTCAATAAAGGGAAATGGGCAAATAAATAAATATGTATATTCAATAAATGGAAATGGGCAAATAAATAAATATGTATATTCAATAAATAGAAATGGGTAAATAAATATGTATATTCAATAAATGGAAATGGGTAAATCTATATGTATATTCAATAAATAGAAATGGGCAAATAAATATGTATATTCAATAAATGGAAATGGGCAAATAAATAAATATGTATATTCAATAAATGGAAATGGGTAAATCTATATGTACATTCAATAAATGGAAATGGGCAAATAAATAAATATGTATATTCAATAAATAGAAATGTGTAAATAAATATGTATATTCAATAAATGGAAATGGGTAAATAAATATGTATATTCAATAAATAGAAATGGGTGAATAAATATGTATATTCAATAAATGGAAATGGGTAAATAAATATGTATATTCAATAAATGGAAATGGGTAAATAAATATGTATATTCAATAAATGGAAAGGGGTAAATAAATATGTATATTTAATAAATAGAAATGGGTAAATAAATATGTATATTCCACAAATGGAAATGGGTAAATAAATATGTATATTCAATAAATGGAAATGGGTAAATAAATATGTATATTCAATAAATGGAAATGGGTAAATAAATATGTATATTCAACAAATGGAAATGGGTAAATAAATATGTATATTCAATAAATGGAAATGGGTAAATAAATATGTATATTCAATAAATGGAAATGGGTAAATAAATATGTATATTCCACAAATGGAAAGGGGTAAATAAATATGTATATTCAATAAATGGAAAGGGGTAAATAAATATGTATATTCAATAAATGGAAATGGGTAAATAAATATGTATATTCAATAAAAAGAAATGGGTAAATAAATATGTATATTCAATAAATGGAAATGGGTAAATAAATATGTATATTTAATAAATGGAAATGGGTAAATAAATATGTATATTTAATAAATGGAAATGGGTAAATAAATATGTATATTCAATGAATAGAAATGGGTAAATCTATATGTATATTCAATAAATGGAAATGGGCTTATAAATATTCATATTGAATGAAGGAAAATGGGGTAATTAATATGTATATTTTATACATGGAAAGGGTTCGTTTAAATATGTATATTCACTAAATGGAAATTGGTAAATAAATAGGTATATTCAATAAATATGTGTATTCAGTCAATGGAAAGGGCAATTGAATATGTATATTCAATAAATGGAAAGGGGTAAATGAATAAGTATATTCTATAAATGGAAATGGGTAAATAAATATGTATATTCAATAAATGAGAAGGGGTTACTAAATATGTATATTCAATATAATTACATGGGTAAATAAATATATATATTCAATAAATGGAAATGGGTAAATAAATATGTATATTCAATTAATGGAGATCGGCAAAATTAACGCGAAATGTAGAAAAGGTCAAACTACTTAAAGAATGGCTTAATTATCGAAATTTGGCCTAACGATATCGTATTGTTCATATATGGGTGATCGATTTACTAGAAAAGGCATTGGAAACCGAGCACCCCGCTTAATATGTTATTTTATTTTCATATTATCTGGCATAATAGTGTCTATTCGATAATAATTCGCTTTGCATTGAAAATAAAAACAAAAAAATATATAATGGGCGTGGTACCGGTCGTACACTTGAACCATATCTATATATAATATATTTTACTGTTTGGGGTAGGGGCTGAACTTTTTTAATCACGGTCAATGTAAAAAGGTTAGAGCTATTCTTTTAAAGAGCCAATGTGAGGCGTCGGGATAGAGGTAGGGTTGTAAATCG
The DNA here is from genome assembly GCF_053919585.1 of Euprymna scolopes. Classification (NCBI taxonomy): domain Eukaryota; kingdom Metazoa; phylum Mollusca; class Cephalopoda; order Sepiida; family Sepiolidae; genus Euprymna; species Euprymna scolopes. The sequence goes on along the minus strand of NC_136503.1, from coordinate 120,958,808 downwards.
TTGAAGCCAAAATTTAAAAAAAAAATGCCCCCAAAAAATGTCAAAAACGGCCAAATTGAAAACTAAAGCTACACTTTTAGAAACAAAAGCTCCCCACAAAAGATTTTGTGGAGTATACCTTTGTGCTACACCCTATCAAAGGTCTTTGACCTAGAAAGGAAGTCTCCGTCAAGAGATTAGCTTATCCTATAAGATATAACTCTGAGCACATCGGCTGTAGATCTAGCAGAACGGAAACCATATTGCATGTCACTAAGGAGGTCATTTTTACTGAGGTGGTTGACTACTTCTCTATTCAACACAGATTCAGCAACTTACTTATGGGGCACAGGAGACTGATTGGTCTGTATTGAAAGGGTGAAGACCGATCACCTGCATGTTTAAATAAGGGACATGCTCATGAGGTTTTCCAGGGTGTCGGGAAGCAATTCTCCTTAAGACGATGCTTAACAGCTTTGTAAGTATGGAGCTAGTTCTGGTAGAAGCTTTTTCAGCACTATAATAGGAATGCTGTCAGGACCAGTTGCTTTACTCGAATCAATGTAGTTGATTAGCTTGGCAACATCACACACACAGATACATTGAATGAAACGTTGTGCAATAAAACTCAAGAATATTAACACGAAGAATCCAAATAAAACGAATTGAAAAACTTCACATGAATTGAATTATTTAATTGTATCCAAAAATGTGCATAAAAACATTGAAATATGCTAATATATATCTCATATTGTTTGAAGTAGCAGAAGTAGCAATGAATGTTGTTTAAGGTGTCGATTCTTGATTGTACAAAGGTTCAAATAAGCAGTAGCAGTCTGATGCCTTTTTTTTAAAATAAAATTTGACTTTGATCTCAAAATACACCTTAGTTGTTAATATAACGTCTTCATTGGAATCCGATCTCATTCCTGGGGCCAACTGCTTGAAAAATTAATCATAACATTTTTAAACAATTATTATGAAATAAATATTTTGGTAAAATAATCAGAAAAAAAAAAGCCAAATTTGAAATCAAGTTCTTAAAAACGCCAAATACAATTTTGGAAGGCGAAACTGTTTCAAAAAGAGCCAATTTGGCCACGTTGGTAGAAATAAAATTTATATAAAATTTGATTGTTAGTATATCCACTCTCTTTGTTGTATCATAATTTATAAGCATAGCTAAGCCAGGCGTCACACTACAGAGCAACAGAAAACAAAACAGATGACAAGTGAAATAATTCACAACCACGCAGGATTGATATTTATTATGCTTGTCTCATTTTATGCTCTTCTGTCCAGATAACTTGTAATTTTACCAGCTGTAATTTTGGAGGGGAGGATTTTTCTAAATAGAGAATGATTTTCAAAAAATATTACGTTATTATTTCAGCACGGTCCGTACTATTCAGCATAAGTAACCAAAGCTTTAATGATAGCTAATTTCCTTTCATAACAAAAAAAGTTTTAATTGCGAATAAGGGCAAAAAATAAAAAAACAACAAACAAAAAACAAAAGCACCAATAATTTCATAAATATTGGTGAACCAGAAGAGTATCCAATTCAAAGTTAGCAGCAAATAGTTTTGATCAGAACATGTCCCTGATATTCATCAGTAATATAACTTCCGGCAAGAGTTTCAATATCCCAAGTTTATTTAATAAATTGTAAAGTGAAACTACAGAATAGTTAACAAAAAACCTCTACTCTTCATGTTAACATGGCTTTCAGAATAGTATATAATCGTCCCAACACTAATATATATATATATATATATATTAAAATATATATATATATATATATATATATATATATATATATATATATATATATATATATATATATATATATATACTAGCATGCGTGCCCAGCGTTGCCCGGGTGTTTGGAGGTGTGTGTTGAGCAAAAAAAAAAAAAAAAAAAGTGGTAGTAAGCAGTTTTAGGCAGACATGCAAACATACATACATTTATATATTGGTAACTAAAACTTTTCGACCCAAACCGATTAAAAAGCTTGCCCGATCTCTGAATACCCTTTACGTAAAATTTCAAATGTTTAGAACAGAAATTGTCTGAGTGCAGAGGTCAGATTTTTCAAAACTTTTACCCCTATTATGTCCCCGTAACATTTATTGTTTTGGGCTCAAATCGAGTTATTAAGTTAGATCCATGTCCAAGGAACCTATATCTAAAATTTCAAGTGTTTATACCCAAAATTAGCGGAGGAGTTTGGTAGAGTTCTCAAAAGTCAAATCGTTGAACTTTGACCACTTAACAGCCAAATTTTTGGCGGAAAACCGATCACATAGATTTTCCCAAATCTCAGTATCATGTATATCAAATTTCGAGTCTGTAGACCGAAAATTGACAGAGTTATTGCGTAAGGAAATGTACACACACACACACACACACACACACACACACAGATAGACAGTCACGTCCACTTTTATAGATATAGTTGCATTTCAGCTCGGCGTTGCCCGGGTGTTTGGAGGTGTGTGTTGAGCAAAGAAAAAAAAAAAAAAAACGATAATTTTTTTAAAATTTGACCCCTATTATGACCCTATTATTATAATTAATTAAGTTATTAAGTTACATCCATGTCCAAGGAACCTATATCTAATTTTCAAAAACTGGCGGAGGAGTTTGGTAGAGTTCGTAAAGGTCAAATCGTTGAACTTTGACCCCTTAACAGCCAAATTTCTGGCCAAAAACGAGTTACAAAGATTTCCCCAAATCTCCGTACCCTGTGTATTTGGGTCTGTAGACTAAAAATTGACAGAATTATTACGTAGGGAAATGTACACACACACACGCAGACACACACACACAGATACACAGACACGTTCACTTTTATAGATATATAGATAGATAGATATACATAGATCGATGCCTCCGTTCAGTTTCAAGAGACAAAGGATACCCCCTGTAGAAGTAGCTGTGCGTGTAATTGTGCGGATAGTGATGCACAATTACTAACTACACCTCTCCTGAATCAGCACTGCTTGAGTCCAGTGGAAAGGAGATGTCAAGGATGCCTGGAAACAATGCCGAGAAAAGCTGAGAGCACTACATAGTCACCCATTTAGTACTGAGCAGGTTCAACGTTGCTCAACCACTCTACAGGCAAATTAGTGTTCTGTGAAATCATTACTGGTGTAACGCGAACTGATAATGCATTGAAATTACAAGTTGCAAACATCAATATATTACGCATAAATCAGTCCCCTGTGGAATTTCCACATGTCCCGCTGGTTATTATTATTATTATTATTATTATTATTATTATTATTATTATTATTATTATTATTATTATTATTATTATTATTTGCATCTCGTTTTTGTTTTTAGTTTACAGCAAAGCAAATCAATTTAATAACCCACCATTTTTTCATAATTAAAATAAAATTTTAACTTCATTCATAAAGAGAATGCACAGAATATTACAGAAAACCCATGCCCTCCCCGTGAAAAATGTGGAAATTACAAGTTGTTTTAGAAAACCGTTTTATTATCGTTAACTCACACATTATTACTTACATAATATTAACTCACACATTATTACTTATAGGATATTAACTCACACATTATTACTTACATAATATTAACTCACACATTATTACTTATAGGATATTAACTCACACATTATTACTTACATAATATTAACTCACCGATTATTACTTATAGGATATTAACTCACACATTATTACTTACATAATATTAACTCACACATTATTACTTATAGGATATTAACTCACACATTATTACTTACATAATATTAACTCACACATTATTACTTATAGGATATTAACTCACACATTATTACTTACAGGATATTAACTCACAAATTATTACTTACATGATATTAACTCACAAATTATTACTTACATAATATTAACTCACACATTATTACTTACATGATATTAACTCACAAATTATTACTTACTGGATATTAACTCACACATTATTACTTACATAATATTAACTCACACATTATTACTTATAGGATATAAACTCACACATTATTACTTACATAATATTAACTCACACATTATTACTTATAGGATATTAACTCACACATTATTACTTACATAATATTAACTCACACATTATTACTTATAGGATATTAACTCACACATTATTACTTACATAATATTAACTCACACATTATTACTTATAGGATATTAACTCACACATTATTACTTACATAATATTAACTCACACATTATTACTTATAGGATATTAACTCACACATTATTACTTACATAATATTAACTCACACATTATTACTTATAGGATATTAACTCACACATTATTACTTACAGGATATTAACTCACAAATTATTACTTACATGATATTAACTCACAAATTATTACTTACATAATATTAACTCACACATTATTACTTACATAATATTAACTCACACATGATTACTTACATAATATAAACTCACACATTATTACTTACATGATATTAACTCACACATTATTGCTAACATAATATTAACTCACACATTATTACTTACATAATATTAACTCAGACATTATTACTTACATGATATTAACTCACACATTATTACTTATATAATATTAACTCACACATTATTACTTACATAATATTAACTCACACATTATTACTTATATAATATTAACTCACACATTATTACTTACATAATATGAACTCACACATTATTACTTACATAATATAAAGTCACGCATTATTACTTACATAATATTAACTCACACATTATTACTTACATAATATTAACTCACACATTATTACTTACATAATATAAACACACGCATTATTACTTACATAATATTAACTCACACATTATTACTTACATAATATTAACTCACACATTATTACTTACATAATATTAACTCACACATTATTACTTACATAATATTAACTCACACATTATTACTTACATAATATAAACACACGCATTATTACTTACATAATATTAACTCACACATTATTACTTACATAATATTAACTCACACATTATTACTTACATAATATTAACTCACACATTATTACTTACATAATATTAACTCACACATTATTACTTACATGATATTAACTCACAAATTATTACTTACTGGATATTAACTCACACATTATTACTTACATAATATAAACTCACACATTATTACTTATATAATATTAACTCACACATTATTGCTAACATAATATTAACTCACACATTATTACTTACATAATATAAACTCACACATTATTACTTACATAATATTAACTCACACATTATTACTTACATAATATTAACTCACACATTATTACTTACATAATATTAACTCACACATTATTACTTACATAATATTAACTCACACATTATTACTTATATAATATTAACTCACACATTATTACTTACATGATATTAACTCACACATTATTACTTATATAATATTAACTCACACATTATTACTTACATAATATTAACTCACACATTATTACTTACATAATATTAACTCACACATTATTACTTACATAATATTAACTCACACATTATTACTTACATAATATTAACTAACACATTATTACTTACATAATATAAACTCACACATTATTACTTACATAATATAAACTCACACATTATTACTTACATAATATTAACTCACACATTATTACTTACATAATATTAACTCACACATTATTACTTACATAATATTAACTCACACATTATTACTTACATAATATTAACGCACACATTATTACTTACATAATATTAACTCACACATTATTACTTACATAATATTAACTCACACATTATTACTTACATAATATTAACTCACACATTATTACTTACATGATATTAACTCACACATTATTACTTACATAATATTAACTCACACATTATTACTTACATAATATTAACTCACACATTATTACTTATATAATATTAACTCACACATTATTACTTACATAATATTAACTCACACATTATTACTTACATGATATTAACTCACACATTATTACTTACATAATATTAACTCACACATTATTACTTACATAATATTAACTCACACATTATTACTTATATAATATTAACTCACACATTATTACTTATATAATATTAACTCACACATTATTACTTACATGATATTAACTCACACATTATTACTTACATAATATTAACTCACACATTATTACTTACATAATATTAACTCACACATTATTACTTACATGATATTAACTCACACATTATTACTTACATAATATTAACTCACACATTATTACTTACATAATATTAACTCACACATTATTACTTACATAATATTAACTCACACATTATTACTTACATAATATTAACTCACACATTATTACTTACATAATATTAACTCACCCATTATTACTTACATAATATTAACTCACACATTATTACTTACATGATATTAACTCACACATTATTACTTATATAATATTAACTCACACATTATTACTTACATAATATTAACTCACACATTATTACTTACATAATATTAACTCACCCATTATTGCTAACATGATATTAACTCACACATTATTACTTACATGATATTAACTCACACATTTTTACTTACATAATATTAACTCACACATTATTACTTACATGATATTAACTCACACATTATTACTTACATGATATTAACTCACACATTATTACTTACATGATATTAACTCACGCATTATTACTTACATAATATTAACTCACACATTATTACTTACATAATATTAACTCACACATTATTACTTACATGATATTAACTCACACATTATTACTTACATAATATAAACTTACACATTATTACTTACATAATATTAACTCACGCATTATTACTTACATAATATTAACTCACACATTATTACTTACATAATATTAACTCACACATTATTACTTACATAATATTAACTCACACATTATTACTTACATAATATAAACTCACACATTATTACTTACATAATATTAACTCACACATTATTACTTACATGATATTAACTCACACATTATTACTTACATAATATTAACTCACACAATGTTACTTACATAATATAAACTCACGCATTATTACTTACATAATATAAACTCACACATTATTACTTACATAATATTAACTCACACATTATTACTTACATGATATTAACTCACACATTATTACTTACATAATATTAACTCACACAATGTTACTTACATAATATAAACTCACGCATTATTACTTACATAATATTAACTCACACATTATTACTTACATAATATTAACTCACACATTATTACTTACATAATATTAACTCACACATTATTACTTACATGATATTAACTCACACATTATTACTTACATAATATTAACTCACACATTATTACTTACATAATATTAACTCACACATTATTACTTACATGATATTAACTCACACATTATTACTTACATAATATTAACTCACACATTATTACTTACATAATATTAACTAACACATTATTACTTACATAATAGTAACTCACACATTATTACTTACATAATATTAACTCACACATTATTACTTACATAATATTAACTCACACATTATTACTTACATAATATTAACTCGCACATTATTACTTACATAATATTAACTCACACATTATTACTTACTGGATATTAACTCACACATTATTACTTACATAATATTAACTCACACATGATTACTTACATAATATAAACTCACACATTATTACTTACGTAATATTAACTCACACATTATTGCTAACATAATATTAACTCACACATTATTACTTACATAATATAAACTCACACATTATTACTTACATGATACTAACTCACACATTATTACTTACATAATATTAACTCACACATTATTACTTATATAATATTAACTCACACATTATTACTTACATAATATGAACTCACACATTATTACTTACATAATATAAAGTCACGCATTATTACTTACATAATATTAACTCACACATTATTACTTACATAATATTAACTCACACATTATTACTTACATAATATAAACTCACGCATTATTACTTACATAATATTAACTCACACATTATTACTTACATAATATTAACTCACACATTATTACTTACATAATATTAACTCACACATTATTACTTACATAATATTAACTCACACATTATTACTTACATGATATTAACTCACACATTATTACTTACATAATATTAACTCACACATTATTACTTACATAATATTAACTCACACATTATTACTTTCATGATATTAACTCACACATTATTACTTACATAATATTAACTCACACATTATTACTTACATGATATTAACTCACACATTTTTACTTACATAATATTAACTCACACATTATTACTTACATAATATTAACTTACACATTATTACTTACATAATATTAGGTCACACATTATTACTTACATAATATAAACCCACACATTATTGCTTACATAATATTAACTCACACATTATTACTTATATAATATTAACTCACACATTATTACTTACATGATATTAACTCACACATTATTACTTACATGATATTAACTCACACATTATTACTTACATAATATGAACTCACACAATGTTACTTTCATAATATTAACTCACACATTATTACTTACATAATATTAACTCACACATTAATTCTTACATAATATAAATTCACGCATTATTACTTACATAATATTAACTCACACATTATTACTTACATAATATTAACTCACACATTAATTCTTACATAATATAAACTCACGCATTATTACTAACATAATATTAACTCACACATTATTACTTACATAATATTAACTCACACATTAATTCTTACATAATATAAACTCACGCATTATTACTTACATAATATTAACTCACACATTATTACTTACATAATATTAACTCACACATTATTACTTACATAATATTAACTCACACATTATTACTTACATGAGATTATCTCACACATTATTACTTACATGATGTTAACTCACACATTATTACTTACATAATATTAACTCACACATTATTACTTACATGATATTAACTCACACATTATTACTTACATGATATTAACTCACACATTATTACTTACATGATGTTAACTCACACATTATTACTTACATAATATTAACTCACACATTATTACTTACATGATATTATCTCACACATTATTACTTACATGATATTAACTCAAACATTATTACTTACATAATATTAACTCACACATTATTACTTACATGATATTATCTCATACATTATTACTTACATGATATTAACTCACACATTATTACTTATATAATATTAACTCACACATTATTACTTACATGATATTAACTCACACATTATTACTTATATAATATTAACTCAGACATTATTACTTACATGATATTAACTCACACATTATTACTTACATAATATTAACTCACACATTATTACTTACATAATATTAACTCACACATTATTACTTACATAATATTAACTCACACATTATTACTTATATAATATTAACTCACACATTATTACTTACATGATATTAACTCACACATTATTACTTACATAATATTAACTCACACATTATTACTTACATAATATTAACTCACACATTATTACTTACATGATATTAAGTCACACATTATTACTTACATGATATTAACTCACACATTATTACTTACATAATATTAACTCACACATTATTACTTACATAATATTAACTCACACATTATTACTTACATAATATAAAGTCACGCATTATTACTTACATAATATTAACTCACACATTATTACTTACATAATATTAACTCACACATTATTACTTACATGATATTAACTCACACATTATTACTTACATAATATTAACTCACACATTATTACTTACATAATATTAACTCACACATTATTACTTACATAATATTAACTCACACATTATTACTTATATAATATTAACTCACACATTATTACTTACTGGATATTAACTCACACATTATTACTTACATAATATTAACTCACACATTATTACTTACATGATATTAACTCACACATTATTACTTACATAATATTAACTCACACATTATTACTTACATGATATTAACTCACACATTATTACTTACATATTATTAACTCACACATTATTACTTACATAATATTAACTCACACATTATTACTTACATAATATTAACTCACACATTATTACTTATATAATATTAACTCACACATTATTACTTACATGATATTAACTCACACATTATTACTTATATAATATTAACTCACACATTATTACTTACATGATATTAACTCACACATTATTACTTACATGATATTATCTCACACATTATTACTTACATGATATTATCTCACACATTATTACTTACATAATATTTACTCACACATTATTACTTACATAATATTAACTCACACATTATTACTTATATAATATTAACTCACACATTATTACTTACATATTATTAACTCACACATTATTACTTACATGATATTAACTCACACATTATTACTTACATATTATTAACTCACACATTATTACTTACATGATATTAACTCACACATTATTACTTACATGATATTAACTCACACATTATTACTTACATATTATTAACTCACACATTATTACTTACATAATATTAACTCACACATTATTACTTACATAATATTAACTCACACATTATTACTTACATAATATTAACTCACACATTATTACTTACATAATATTAACTCACACATTATTACTTACATAATATTAACTCACACATTATTACTTACATAATATTAACTCACACATTATTACTTACATAATATTAACTCACACATTATTACTTACATAATATTAACTCACACATTATTACTTACATAATATTAACTCACACATTATTACTTACATAATATTAACTCACACATTATTACTTACATAATATTAACTCACACATTATTACTTACATAATATTAACTCACACATTATTACTTACATAATATTAACTCACACATTATTACTTACATAATATTAACTCACACATTATTACTTATATAATATTAACTCACACATTATTACTTACATATTATTAACTCACACATTATTACTTACATGATATTATCTCACACATTATTACTTACATAATATTAACTCACACATTATTACTTACATATTATTAACTCACACATTATTACTTACATAATATTAACTCACACATTATTACTTACATAATATTAACTCACACATTATTACTTACATAATATTAACTCACACATTATTACTTACATAATATTAACTCACACATTATTACTTACATGATATTAACTCACACATTATTACTTACATGATATTAACTCACACATTATTACTTACATGATATTATCTCACACATTATTACTTACATAATATTAACTCACACATTATTACTTACATGATATTAACTCACACATTATTACTTACATGATATTATCTCACACATTATTACTTACATGATATTAACTCACACATTATTACTTACATGATATTAACTCACACATTATTACTTACATAATATTAACTCAGACATTATTACTTACATGATATTAACTCACACATTATTACTTACATGATATTAACTCACACATTATTACTTACATGATATTAACTCACACATTATTACTTACATGATATTATCTCACACATTTTTACTTACATAATATTAACTCACACATTATTACTTACATGATATTATCTCACACATTATTACTTACATAATATTAACTCACACATTATTACTTACATGATATTATCTCACACATTATTACTTACATAATATTAACTCACACATTATTACTTACATGATATTAACTCACACATTATTACTTACATAATATTAACTCACACATTATTACTTACATAATATTAACTCACACATTATTACTTACATAATATTAACTCACACATTATTACTTACATGATATTAACTCACACATTATTACTTACATGATATTAACTCACACATTATTACTTACATGATATTAACTCACACATTATTACTTACATGATATTAACTCACACATTATTACTTACATGATATTAACTCACACATTATTACTTACATGATATGATCTCACACATTATTACTTACATGATATTAACTCACACATTATTACTTACATAATATTAACTCACACATTATTACTTACATGATATTAACTCACACATTATTACTTACATGATATTATCTCACACATTATTACTTACATAATATTAACTCACACATTATTACTTACATGATATTAACTCACACATTATTACTTACATGATATTAACTCACACATTATTACTTACATGATATTAACTCACACATTATTACTTACATGATATTAACTCACACATTATTACTTACATAATATTAACTCACACATTATTACTTACATAATATTATCTCACACATTATTACTTACATGATATTAACTCACACATTATTACTTACATGATATTAACTCACACATTATTACTTACATAATATTAACTCACACATTATTACTTACATAATATGTACTCAGACATTATTACTTACATAATATTAACTCACACATTATTACTTACATGATATTAACTCACACATTATTACTTACATAATATTAACTCACACAATGTTACTTACATAATATAAACTCACGCATTATTACTTACATAATATAAACTCACACATTATTACTTACATAATATTAACTCACACATTATTACTTACATGATATTAACTCACACATTATTACTTACATAATATTAACTCACACAATGTTACTTACATAATATAAACTCACGCATTATTACTTACATAATATTAACTCACACATTATTACTTACATAATATTAACTCACACATTATTACTTACATAATAGTAACTCACACATTATTACTTACATAATATTAACTCACACATTATTACTTACATAATATTAACTCACACATTATTACTTACATAATATTAACTCGCACATTATTACTTACATAATATTAACTCACACATTATTACTTACTGGATATTAACTCACACATTATTACTTACATAATATTAACTCACACATGATTACTTACATAATATAAACTCACACATTATTACTTACGTAATATTAACTCACACATTATTGCTAACATAATATTAACTCACACATTATTACTTACATAATATAAACTCACACATTATTACTTACATGATACTAACTCACACATTATTACTTACATAATATTAACTCACACATTATTACTTATATAATATTAACTCACACATTATTACTTACATAATATGAACTCACACATTATTACTTACATAATATAAAGTCACGCATTATTACTTACATAATATTAACTCACACATTATTACTTACATAATATTAACTCACACATTATTACTTACATAATATAAACTCACGCATTATTACTTACATAATATTAACTCACACATTATTACTTACATAATATTAACTCACACATTATTACTTACATAATATTAACTCACACATTATTACTTACATAATATTAACTCACACATTATTACTTACATGATATTAACTCACACATTATTACTTACATAATATTAACTCACACATTATTACTTACATAATATTAACTCACACATTATTACTTTCATGATATTAACTCACACATTATTACTTACATAATATTAACTCACACATTATTACTTACATGATATTAACTCACACATTTTTACTTACATAATATTAACTCACACATTATTACTTACATAATATTAACTCACACATTATTACTTACATAATATTAGGTCACACATTATTACTTACATAATATAAACCCACACATTATTGCTTACATAATATTAACTCACACATTATTACTTATATAATATTAACTCACACATTATTACTTACATGATATTAACTCACACATTATTACTTACATGATATTAACTCACACATTATTACTTACATAATATGAACTCACACAATGTTACTTTCATAATATTAACTCACACATTATTACTTACATAATATTAACTCACACATTAATTCTTACATAATATAAATTCACGCATTATTACTTACATAATATTAACTCACACATTATTACTTACATAATATTAACTCACACATTAATTCTTACATAATATAAACTCACGCATTATTACTAACATAATATTAACTCACACATTATTACTTACATAATATTAACTCACACATTAATTCTTACATAATATAAACTCACGCATTATTACTTACATAATATTAACTCACACATTATTACTTACATAATATTAACTCACACATTATTACTTACATAATATTAACTCACACATTATTACTTACATGATATTATCTCACACATTATTACTTACATGATGTTAACTCACACATTATTACTTACATAATATTAACTCACACATTATTACTTACATGATATTAACTCACACATTATTACTTACATGATATTAACTCACACATTATTACTTACATGATGTTAACTCACACATTATTACTTACATAATATTAACTCACACATTATTACTTACATGATATTATCTCACACATTATTACTTACATGATATTAACTCAAACATTATTACTTACATAATATTAACTCACACATTATTACTTACATGATATTATCTCATACATTATTACTTACATGATATTAACTCACACATTATTACTTATATAATATTAACTCACACATTATTACTTACATGATATTAACTCACACATTATTACTTATATAATATTAACTCACACATTATTACTTACATGATATTAACTCACACATTATTACTTACATAATATTAACTCACACATTATTACTTACATAATATTTACTCACACATTATTACTTACATAATATTAACTCACACATTATTACTTATATAATATTAACTCACACATTATTACTTACATGATATTAACTCACACATTATTACTTGCATAATATTAACTCAGACATTATTACTTACATGATATTAACTCACACATTATTACTTACATAATATTAACTCACACATTATTACTTACATAATATTAACTCACACATTATTACTTACATAATATTAACTCACACATTATTACTTATATAATATTAACTCACACATTATTACTTACATGATATTAACTCACACATTATTACTTACATAATATTAACTCACACATTATTACTTACATAATATTAACTCACACATTATTACTTACATGATATTAACTCACACATTATTACTTACATGATATTAACTCACACATTATTACTTACATAATATTAACTCACACATTATTACTTACATAATATTAACTCACACATTATTACTTACATAATATAAAGTCACGCATTATTACTTACATAATATTAACTCACACATTATTACTTACATAATATTAACTCACACATTATTACTTACATGATATTAACTCACACATTATTACTTACATAATATTAACTCACACATTATTACTTACATAATATTAACTCACACATTATTACTTACATAATATTAACTCACACATTATTACTTATATAATATTAACTCACACATTATTACTTACTGGATATTAACTCACACATTATTACTTACATAATATTAACTCACACATTATTACTTACATGATATTAACTCACACATTATTACTTACATAATATTAACTCACACATTATTACTTACATGATATTAACTCACACATTATTACTTACATATTATTAACTCACACATTATTACTTACATAATATTAACTCACACATTATTACTTACATAATATTAACTCACACATTATTACTTATATAATATTAACTCACACATTATTACTTACATGATATTAACTCACACATTATTACTTATATAATATTAACTCACACATTATTACTTACATGATATTAACTCACACATTATTACTTACATGATATTATCTCACACATTATTACTTACATGATATTTACTCACACATTATTACTTACATAATATTAACTCACACATTATTACTTATATAATATTAACTCACACATTATTACTTACATGATATTAACTCACACATTATTACTTGCATAATATTAACTCAGACATTATTACTTACATGATATTAACTCACACATTATTACTTACATAATATTAACTCACACATTATTACTTACATAATATTAACTCACACATTATTACTTACATAATATTAACTCACACATTATTACTTATATAATATTAACTCACACATTATTACTTACATGATATTAACTCACACATTATTACTTACATAATATTAACTCACACATTATTACTTACATAATATTAACTCACACATTATTACTTACATGATATTAACTCACACATTATTACTTACATGATATTAACTCACACATTATTACTTACATAATATTAACTCACACATTATTACTTACATAATATTAACTCACACATTATTACTTACATAATATAAAGTCACGCATTATTACTTACATAATATTAACTCACACATTATTACTTACATAATATTAACTCACACATTATTACTTACATGATATTAACTCACACATTATTACTTACATAATATTAACTCACACATTATTACTTACATAATATTAACTCACACATTATTACTTACATAATATTAACTCACACATTATTACTTATATAATATTAACTCACACATTATTACTTTCTGGATATTAACTCACACATTATTACTTACATAATATTAACTCACACATTATTACTTACATGATATTAACTCACACATTATTACTTACATAATATTAACTCACACATTATTACTTACATGATATTAACTCACACATTATTACTTACATATTATTAACTCACACATTATTACTTACATAATATTAACTCACACATTATTACTTACATAATATTAACTCACACATTATTACTTATATAATATTAACTCACACATTATTACTTACATGATATTAACTCACACATTATTACTTATATAATATTAACTCACACATTATTACTTACATGATATTAACTCACACATTATTACTTACATGATATTATCTCACACATTATTACTTACATGATATTATCTCACACATTATTACTTACATAATATTAACTCACACATTATTACTTACATAATATTAACTCACACATTATTACTTATATAATATTAACTCACACATTATTACTTACATATTATTAACTCACACATTATTACTTACATGATATTAACTCACACATTATTACTTACATATTATTAACTCACACATTATTACTTACATGATATTAACTCACACATTATTACTTACATGATATTAACTCACACATTATTACTTACATATTATTAACTCACACATTATTACTTACATAATATTAACTCACACATTATTACTTACATAATATTAACTCACACATTATTACTTACATAATATTAACTCACACATTATTACTTACATAATATTAACTCACACATTATTACTTACATAATATTAACTCACACATTATTACTTACATAATATTAACTCACACATTATTACTTACATAATATTAACTCACACATTATTACTTACATAATATTAACTCACACATTATTACTTACATAATATTAACTCACACATTATTACTTACATAATATTAACTCACACATTATTACTTACATAATATTAACTCACACATTATTACTTACATAATATTAACTCACACATTATTACTTACATAATATTAACTCACACATTATTACTTATATAATATTAACTCACACATTATTACTTACATATTATTAACTCACACATTATTACTTACATGATATTATCTCACACATTATTACTTACATAATATTAACTCACACATTATTACTTACATATTATTAACTCACACATTATTACTTACATAATATTAACTCACACATTATTACTTACATAATATTAACTCACACATTATTACTTACATAATATTAACTCACACATTATTACTTACATAATATTAACTCACACATTATTACTTACATGATATTAACTCACACATTATTACTTACATGATATTAACTCACACATTATTACTTACATGATATTATCTCACACATTATTACTTACATAATATTAACTCACACATTATTACTTACATGATATTAACTCACACATTATTACTTACATGATATTATCTCACACATTATTACTTACATGATATTAACTCACACATTATTACTTACATGATATTAACTCACACATTATTACTTACATAATATTAACTCAGACATTATTACTTACATGATATTAACTCACACATTATTACTTACATGATATTAACTCACACATTATTACTTACATGATATTAACTCACACATTATTACTTACATGATATTATCTCACACATTTTTACTTACATAATATTAACTCACACATTATTACTTACATGATATTATCTCACACATTATTACTTACATAATATTAACTCACACATTATTACTTACATGATATTATCTCACACATTATTACTTACATAATATTAACTCACACATTATTACTTACATGATATTAACTCACACATTATTACTTACATAATATTAACTCACACATTATTACTTACATAATATTAACTCACACATTATTACTTACATGATATTAACTCACACATTATTACTTACATGATATTAACTCACACATTATTACTTACATGATATTAACTCACACATTATTACTTACATGATATTAACTCACACATTATTACTTACATGATATTAACTCACACATTATTACTTACATGATATGATCTCACACATTATTACTTACATGATATTAACTCACACATTATTACTTACATAATATTAACTCACACATTATTACTTACATGATATTAACTCACACATTATTACTTACATGATATTATCTCACACATTATTACTTACATAATATTAACTCACACATTATTACTTACATGATATTAACTCACACATTATTACTTACATGATATGACTCACACATTATTACTTACATGATATTAACTCACACATTATTACTTACATGATATTAACTCACACATTATTACTTACATAATATTAACTCACACATTATTACTTACATGATATTATCTCACACATTATTACTTACATGATATTAACTCACACATTATTACTTACATGATATTAACTCACACATTATTACTTACATAATATTAACTCACACATTATTACTTACATAATATGTACTCAGACATTATTACTTACATAATATTAACTCAGACATTATTACTTACATAATATTAACTCACACATTATTACTTACATAATATTAACTCACACATTATTACTTACATAATATTAACTCAGACATTATTACTTACATAATATTAACTCACACATTATTACTTACATAATATTAACTCACACATTATTACTTACATAATATTAACTCACACATTATTACTTACATGATATTAACTCACACATTATTACTTACGTAATATTAACTCACACATTATTACTTACATGATATTAACTCACACATTATTACTTACATAATATTAACTCACACATTATTACTTACATAATATTAACTCACACATTATTACTTACATAATATTAACTCACACATTATTACTTACATGATATTAACTCACACATTATTACTTACATAATATTAACTCAGACATTATTACTTACATAATATTAACTCACACATTATTACTTACATAATATTAACTCACACATTATTACTTACATAATATTAACTCAGACATTATTACTTACATAATATTAACTCACACATTATTACTTACATGATATTAACTCACACATTATTACTTACATGATATTAACTCACACATTATTACTTACATAATATTAACTCACACATTATTACTTACATAATATTAACTCACACATTATTACTTACATAATATTAACTCACACATTATTACTTACATAATATTAACTCACACATTATTACTTACATGATATTAACTCACACATTATTACTTACATAATATTAACTCAGACATTATTACTTACATAATATTAACTCACACATTATTACTTACATAATATTAACTCACACATTATTACTTACATAATATTAACTCAGACATTATTACTTACATAATATTAACTCACACATTATTACTTACATGATATTAACTCACACATTATTACTTACATGATATTAACTCACACATTATTATTTACATAATATTAACTCACACATTATTACTTACATAATATTAACTCACACATTATTACTTACATAATATTAACTCACACATTATTACTTACATAATATAAACTCACACATTATTACTTACATAATATTAACTCACACATTATTACTTACATAATATTAACTCACACATTATTACTTACATAATATTAACTCACACATTATTACTTACATAATATTAACTCACACATTATTACTTACATAATATTAACTCACACATTATTACTTACATAATATTAACTCACACATTATTACTTACATAATATTAACTCACACATTATTACTTACATAATATTAACTCACACATTATTACTTACATGATATTAACTCACACATTATTACTTACATGATATTAACTCACACATTATTACTTACATAATATTAACTCACACATTATTACTTACATAATATTAACTCACACATTATTACTTACATAATATTAACTCACACATTATTACTTACATAATATTAACTCACACATTATTACTTACATGATATTAACTCACACATTATTACTTACATAATATTAACTCAGACATTATTACTTACATAATATTAACTCACACATTATTACTTACATAATATTAACTCACACATTATTACTTACATAATATTAACTCAGACATTATTACTTACATAATATTAACTCACACATTATTACTTACATGATATTAACTCACACATTATTACTTACATGATATTAACTCACACATTATTATTTACATAATATTAACTCACACATTATTACTTACATAATATTAACTCACACATTATTACTTACATAATATTAACTCACACATTATTACTTACATAATATAAACTCACACATTATTACTTACATAATATTAACTCACACATTATTACTTACATAATATTAACTCACACATTATTACTTACATAATATTAACTCACACATTATTACTTACATAATATTAACTCACACATTATTACTTACATAATATAAACTCACACATTATTACTTACATAATATTAACTCACACATTATTACTTACATAATATTAACTCACACATTATTACTTACATAATATTAACTCACACATTATTACTTACATAATATTAACTCACGCATTATTACTTACATAATATTAACTCACACATTATTACTTACATAATATTAACTCACACATTATTACTTACATAATATTAACTCACACATTATTACTTACATGATATTAACTCACACATTATTACTTACATGATATTAACTCACACATTATTACTTACATAATATTAACTCACACATTATTACTTACATGATATTAACTCACACATTATTACTTACATAATATTAACTCACGCATTATTACTTACATAATATTAACTCACACATTATTACTTACATAATATTAACTCACACATTATTACTTACATGATATTAACTCACACATTATTACTTACATGATATTAACTCACACATTATTACTTACATAATATTAACTCACACATTATTACTTACATGATATTAACTCACACATTATTACTTACATAATATTAACTCACACATTATTACTTACATAATATTAACTCACACATTATTACTTACATAATATTAACTCACACATTATTACTTACATAATATTAACTCACCCATTATTGCTAACATGATATTAACTCACACATTATTACTTACATAATATTAACTCACACATTATTACTTACATAATATTAACTCACACATTATTACTTACATGATATTAACTCACACATTATTACTTACATAATATAAACTCACACATTATTACTTACATAATATTAACTCACGCATTATTACTTACATAATATTAACTCACACATTATTACTTACATAATATTAACTCACACATTATTACTTACATAATATAAACTCACACATTATTACTTACATAATATAAACTCACACATTATTACTTACATAATATTAACTCACACATTATTACTTACATAATATTAACTCACACATTATTACTTACATAATATTAACTCACACAATGTTACTTACATAATATAAACTCACGCATTATTACTTACATAATATAAACTCACACATTATTACTTACATAATATTAACTCACACATTATTACTTACATTATATTAACTCACACATTATTACTTACATAATATTAACTCACACATTATTACTTACATGATATTAACTCACACATTATTACTTACATAATATTAACTCACACATTATTACTTACATAATATTAACTCACACATTATTACTTACATGATATTAACTCACACATTATTACTTACATAATATTAACTCACACATTATTACTTACATAATATTAACTCACACATTATTACTTACATAATATTAACTCACACATTATTACTTACATAATATTAACTCACACATTATTACTTACATAATATTAACTCACACATTATTACTTACATAATATTAACTCGCACATTATTACTTACATAATATTAACTCACACATTATTACTTACTGGATATTAACTCACACATTATTACTTACATAATATTAACTCACACATGATTACTTACATAATATAAACTCACACATTATTACTTACGTAATATTAACTCACACATTATTACTTACATAATATTAACTCACACATTATTACTTACATAATATAAACTCACACATTATTACTTACATGATACTAACTCACACATTATTACTTACATAATATTAACTCACACATTATTACTTATATAATATTAACTCACACATTATTACTTACATAATATGAACTTACACATTATTACTTACATAATATAAAGTCACGCATTATTACTTACATAATATTAACTCACACATTATTACTTACATAATATTAACTCACACATTATTACTTACATAATATAAACTCACGCATTATTACTTACATAATATTAACTCACACATTATTACTTACATAATATTAACTCACACATTATTACTTACATAATATTAACTCACACATTATTACTTACATAATATTAACTCACACATTATTACTTTCATGATATTAACTCACACATTATTACTTACATAATATTAACTCACACATTATTACTTACATGATATTAACTCAC
>NC_136503.1:120916868-120935541 GCF_053919585.1 Euprymna scolopes | reverse complement strand
ACAGTGCAAACTGATGAGATTTTCCAGAGTGATGGGAAGAAATTCTCTTTAAGACAACGTTTAAACAGTTTTGTAAGTATGGACGCAAGTTCTGGTTGAAGTTTTTTGAGTATTATAATTGGAATACCGTCAGGGCCGGTTGCTTTACTGGAATCAAGGTTTTTGATTAGCTTGGCAACATCAGGAACAGATATTTTTATATCACATAACGTGTTTTCTGGTTCAGTAGGAAATATTGGGGGTTGGTAGCCTTCGTCGCAAAGGGTAGAATTAGCTGCAAAGTTCTGGTAAAGTTGTTGGTAAAGTGTTTTGCTTTGTCTGAAGCTGACGAGATTACCTCAGGTCCATTTATAATAGTTTGGGTAGAGCACACGCTTCTGTTCAGGATTCTGTTTGGTATTTGCCAAAACTGGTGGGAACCAAACCGCTGTTCAGCTATTTTGGACTTGACGAACTGAGCATACATCTCTCTTGCGTTCTTTATTATTTTCTTACAATGGTTGCTGGCAGTCCTGAAAGCGGCTTTAGTCTCAATACATCTATTACGTTGGAAGCCGTGGAAAAAGTGATTTCTGTGCACAATGGCAGCAGCACATTCTGGAGAGAACCATGGCTGGCTGTTAGGTTTTTGCTGGAACTTTTTTATCTTAACTGATACAACAGTTAGTTGGAAGATCCAAGAGGAGACAGAACGGAAACTGAACATAGTTCAGGGCAAGTTGTGAGAAAAAGGTCTAGGAGACTCGCATACTGGCCGTCAGTGTCGGGCATACGGGTGGGTTCCGGAACAATCTGAGTGAGGTCATAAGCAATGGAGAAATCGTGACAGAACCTCCCCTCATCATCGGTCTTGTTTGAGTGGGTCAACCATTCCACATTGTGAACATTGAATCTCCACATACGTGAATGTTAGCTGAAGGATAAGCGGATAGGACGTGGTCAATTTTCTCATGTTTTTAAAGGTAGTAACTTCACTGTTGTGGGGGCGATAGAGAACAAATATAAATGCAGTAGTTTGAGCTAGTGCAACCCGGAAGCACATATAGGGTAAGTTAGGATCTTCTCTGGAGATGTCCCTACCACATAGAAAGCCATCTTCCATGCCCATAAACCATCTTTTATCAGAATATTCCGCAGTACTAGAACTTATACTTGAGTCTTTCGCGCATCCAATACGCCACTAAGTTTGTTCAAATAATTTCGTATTAATTAAACGATATATATTTTAAGAAAACTCCAAAAACGAAGAAACAGCCTCTCATTTAAGAGAATTAAAATCCAAACGATTATGGTTAGGTTAGGACATCTTAGGTTGGAATTAGTTCATGTGTAGCTAACACACAAGAGGTGAGAGAAATACACAAGATTTTTTATTGTGAAAGTAAATCCAGTTACTTAAATGAGGACACTTTGGATTGGGGCAAAAATCCAAACTTTATCAGTCTAGAAAGATTTTTTATTCGCCGACTGAGGATAGACCATAATTTGTTAAACTTTGACCTTGACCTCATTAAGAGGCAAATCAATAGAGACTTATAGAAGAACTCCAGGTTCAGAAATCTGAAGGTCGGAGATTACATCGGCCGAAACTGTGGATATAACAATATGAGAGTATAAGTTCAAATTATCCAAATAATCTAAACACCGCGATTTTACTGTAACGTAAAAGCGCACTGAAAAAATTCGTAACATCTTCGCTTTTTTTTTTTTTTTTTTGATTTGGTGGAAGCACAAGAGAAAATGACGCGTTTGTGATCGGTGGATTAAAATTGTGTGCTTTATCAGGTTAAGTGGGTGTGGGGCGAGTTAAACGTCACAAAAGAGCGGTTTGTGCATGCTTTAGTCTTAAGGCCTAATTGACCTATTTTAAATGTACTGGTATAGTAATTATGAATGTAGTTTAGGCTCCATGAACTGCCAAGTAGAAGGCCAAAACAGTTTGTGTGTGTTTAGTATGCCGGCTTTTTTCAAGTACAAAATAATGTGGATGTTGCTCTTAGATTCGATCGTTTAATATAGAGCGTTCTCTTTTAAAGATATTCCAGTTGTTCATTTCACCAGTCTCTCTCTCTCTCTCTCTCTCTCTCTCTCTCTCTCTCTCTCTCTCTCTCTTACTGTATGTGTGTGTCTTTCTATATATCTATACATATATTTTCCTGACTCTCTTTGTTTACACACACACACACACACACGTGTAGATTTATTGCTATATTTCTTCAGAACTTGTTACTATGGGACGATTCTAATATTATTCCTGATTTTGATTGTCTATGAATGTTTAAATATTTTAATAATAGTTATTTTTCCGTTTACCGTAAAAGCACATAAAAAATGTCATTTTTTTTTCAACTATAAAAAAATAATCTATAGATTTTAGTTTTTCTGGTAATCAATAATCAATAAATATTTATTTTTTTACTAGCAGAGGAAGATTTAGTTTTAAACGAAAAAAGAAAAAGATAAAGGAATCGTTTTTGGCATCGGAAAATAGGCACACGTTTTTCCGATACTGATTTCGATACCCCAAAAGTTCCGATACTCTGTCACTATTCCAATTAATCGTCCCAACACTGTGTATACCCTAACCATCTCATGTGGATGGTTTACATAGTCTATAGTCTACCACATCAGTTTAGTGCATCATTTCATTCTTGACACAAAAACTGATCAAATCGAGCTGTTATTCTGACTTCTTTTCTATCTACGATGGATATTTCTCCAGCAATGGAGAACTACGCGACGCACGCAAATAACTGGAGAGAAGAATCACATGATTGCTGCTCGTGTCTATCCCCCCCCCCATCGTACGATGAAGACGCTAGAAAAGGTAGTAATTTTTTTTTTTTTAATGTGCGCAAAAATGAGATGGTTGTGAAATGCCGAAGTCGATCGGAACGGGTACCACCTACAATT
Source organism: Euprymna scolopes (assembly GCF_053919585.1). Classification (NCBI taxonomy): domain Eukaryota; kingdom Metazoa; phylum Mollusca; class Cephalopoda; order Sepiida; family Sepiolidae; genus Euprymna; species Euprymna scolopes. Next base: position 120,932,628 of record NC_136503.1, on the reverse strand, counting down.
GCATCGACTCCCATATTCTGAGAAGAACTGAAGTCTGTTGAGGATGAAAAGGATTGCTTTCTGCAGAGCTCTGGAGGCTTCTTTAATTTTGTTTCCTTTATATTTATATTTCCTCTAAAGTTGCTTTTAAAAATACATAAATAAAAACGTTACTGTGCCTTAAAATTCCATCCATATTTATTCTATAACTTGAAATTTTACATCACAATGTAAAATTTCAAGTTATAGAAGAAATGCTGAAAATATTATTGGGTTTAACTTTTTCATATTTGTAAAACCGCCAGCTACCAAAAAAAGGATTTCAGAAACTCAAACTTCATTGTGATGTCATAACAGATTCTCTCTCTTTCTTTGAATTTATGTAATATAAGTTTTTTTTTTTTTTTTGTCTTGCACACAACATGGGAACTGTCTTTTTAAAAAGTTGTTTTTAGTTCGTTTATTTACGCTGTCCCCTCTCTACATAAATAACCTAGATTGACTTTCTCCGTCTGGAAAAAAAAATTTTCAATTAAGAAAAGGAAAACTCAAATATCAAGTTTTGAGTCTTCTTTCCGTTCAGAAAACCAGTTTCGTTTCTCTAGTAATCTTGAAATTAGGAAACATTCCGTCTAAATTATTCGTGTTTAAAACTGGAAATCAAACTAGAAGAGCACACATTTAACAGCCTAAGTGAAAGTGTCTGTCTGTGTACATTTCCCTACACAATAACTCTGTCAATTTTCAGTCTACAGACTCGAAATTTGATATACAGTGTACTGAGATTTGGAAAAATCTTTGCAATTGGTTTTCGGCCAGAAATTTGGCTGTTAAGGGGTCAAAGTTCAACGATTTGACCTTTGAGAACTCTACCAAACTCATCCGTCAATTTTGGGACTAAACACTTTAAATTTTAGATATAGGTTACTTGGATATGGACCTAACTTAATAACTTGATTTGAGCCTAAAACTGTTAAGGGGTCAAAATTTTAGGGGCTCATAATGGGGTCAGTTTTTAAAAAAAATTGACCTCTTGGATCTCTACCAAATTACTCAAAGAATTTCTGACCTAAACATTTGAAATTTTACATAAAGGGTATTCAGAGATAGGGTAAGCTTTTTAATCGGTTTGGGTCGAAAATTTGTGCTATCAATATATAAATGTATGTATGTATGTTTGCATATCTGCCTAAAAATTTCGACAAAGGCGGTGGATCAGTATCGTTTTGACGCTCGGCCTTTCAGACGACAAATATGAAAAAATTGGCTAAAAACATTTTAGCATTTTTCTACAGGGAGGGGCCGATCTTTTCGAAAGTCATCGCCTCTTTTCGATTGGCTAGCCTTAATTTAAACTACGCCACTTCCGGTTTGGCGGTGGTCGTAACAGCACAGACGTGACCTTTTCCCCGCTCTCCCCCCCCCCTCTGCGGTACGAGTCGAGCCTGCCTTCCTACTACCACTTTTTTTGTGCTCAACATACACCTCCAAACACCCGGACAACGCCGGGGTCCCAGGCTAGTAATATATATATATATATATATATATATATGATGAGTTTTTTTTTGGAAAAAGAATTCCAGCATAGTGCTCAATTAAAAGGAAAATCCAAATTGTAAGAGCGTATTTATATTTTGTGTACAGAAAGTTGTTAGTTGAGACAGATCATTGGTAAACCTATGATCTGTCTCAACTAACAACTTTCTGTACACAAAATATAAATATATATATATAATTTTTTAGTGTGAGGTTATATATTTATTTCCACAATCAAACAACATCGCAGCTCACAAGAGCCATGACAGCCAACAAACCGAAGTTCAAGACTAGTTTCGCCTTCATTTGGGCTAATCAATTAGAAATATCCGAACTCGTTTGTTGGTTGTGATGTATAATTAAATATAGAAGTCGCCGCTCCAGCCAAGGTCTGAAGCCACTTGAAGCTCCATCTAACGAAAGATGATTAACTAATTAAATGCGTCTTTTCCCAAGTTTTGAAAAGCGTAGGTCAAGTGATAAGTGAAAAAAAAAAAGAAATGCTAACAGGAAGAGAGTTACATAAGGTTTAGATCTTGGAGAGAAATTGACAGAATAAGATGAATTCGAGCGAGCATGGAGCAACCTCGTTAAAAAAAATAAAGGAGGGAATTCCAGGAATTCCAAAAATTAGCAATTCCATCAGAGTAAAAAGCATTTTCGGCATCTTGGGATTTCGATATTGAAGAACTGGCTTTTACTGATTGTCGGGCCGGTCGAAGATATTTATGTTGAGGGGCACCAGTGCAGTAGGTTGCAAAACTAATTCGTGGAAGCAATAACGCTTGATAAAAATGTCACAATATACTTTTTTCAGGGAAGGAACCGCTTTTCTTATCTGATATCAAACTGTAGTATCTGTTCGGGTCCCAGGAGGCAATCCACTCACCATACCTTACCCTTTCTGAAAGTATCTATTGCCTGTCAGTCGTGAAAGAATACCAAGAATAATGATTACTATGAAATGAGGTAAATAATAAATGGAGGAAGTGGATATCCTACATGTTAAATAATGTATTTTTACGTTTCATTGCCCTCAAGGGGAGACCAATGAAAGGGCCTCTTCACTTCTTACCCAATCATATATAACTCATTGAATCTATAAATTGTACAAAAAAGGATGAATATTGTGTTGCAAGTTAGACGCAAATGATTCTCTGAATCTGGTAAAATATTCATTTTCTACTAATTTTAAGAACAACAAAAAAAATGGAACGGTAAAAAATTTGAAAAGTGGGTGTGAACAATATATTTTACATATACGCCCCTTCTCTTTTTTCTGTGTTCCGATTAGTCAAAGCTTATCACGTGAGACATCTTTGGTGCATGTGACAACGTTACTTCATTCTTATTGGTTAACTTCTGCTTGCATAAATTTAGACGAGTAGTAGTGTAACACTATTTGTACAAAGGCACGATTGTTATTGAGCGTTAGTCTCGTATAATTATTTGTTTTCATTCTAGGACAAAATATACATATTTCGTTTCAGAATTAAAATTCCAATCAGGTTCATTGCCATTTCCATCTTTTAGTTTGTATATGCTTAAATTATCAAACCTATGCGTTCTTTGTTATATTGAACTTTTCAGCTTGACGATGGCTGCTAAGGAAACATTATCGTAACCCATATAACAATTTAGTGAATAACTGAAACCAATGACTGTACAAACATTCTGAACGACATTGCTATTCCATTTATTATTTACCTCATTTCATAGTAATCATTATTCTTGGCATTCTTTCACGACCGACAGGCAATAGATAATCAATAGCGTGATAATTGTAACTGTATTGTTTGCTCATTAAATTATTGATTGCATCAAATTGTAAAAAGAATTACTTTGAAATGATAAGCGCATGTTGTTTCAATGGAAGTCATCTTAAAGCTGAAAAGTTCAAAATAACCGAATCTATTACAATTTATTTCATTATTACATAACTTTATAATATGGCGTAAAAGGAAACAAAAACAAGTATAAAACTTAGTAATCCTTAATTAAATATAAACGAAAATAGCGATATATATATATATATATATATAAGGGGTTAGAACAGTGATTTAAAGAGCAGAGTGTATTTTAATGTGATAGTAAAATTACTAATTTAATTAAAATACTATAATTATTATAGTAGAAAATAATTATATATATTTTTCCTTTAAATGTGGCAATTGTCATATCAAGGGAAATAACTTATTTAATCTTTTTTATGTCTTTCGACAATTGATTTTTAGCAAATATTTCTTTACATTGACTTTATTTTATTTTTTTGTTGAAATATTTAACTTCTAAAAAAACACAAAAAACATTGCTTTATTTATTAGTAGTAGTCTATACAGTTTTGTAACGTTCGTGTCTTCGTCTATGTAATTAGCGAAATGGTTTTTCTGACAGTCAAAAGTTGAAAAGAGCAAATGCGCTAGAATATAAACAAAAAGCAACAATAGACAAACGTGAAATATATATATATATATATATATATATATATATATATATATATATATATATATATATATATATATATATATATATATCTGTAAATCTCAAAAAAAAAAATCTACTAGTAAAAAGTAAATCGACATAGATTATCTTAAAATAAAATTAATTCGGTTATCTCCCTTGAAGCATGCTACATTTCAACTGGAACATGCGTTTTATTTTTTGCCACAGTTAATAATAGGTACGACAAAAATGTCGGTACAAAGAGTGGGAACATAGTTTTGAAAGCCGGTTTATCATAATTCTTTTGTCGGAGACTACGTTTGATTGTATTTGAAAAATTCAAGACTAAAGTAAATTCCCAAAAGTAAAATACTTGCATGCGTGAAAAAAATGTTTTCACGGCTGTCAATTTCAGCTAAATTTAGGGATTAAATAAAATCATTGTAAAAATCCTTTGAAAGATAAATATTAGTTTTGTCTATTTCAAAGATAATTAGTAAAGTCCTAAGGTATTGAATTAAACTTTAAAAAAACAACAACAAAAAAAAAACTTGTTTGTACAAAAAATAGCTTAGTCAGCACTGTTTGCCATTTCGCAGAGGGATACAACTCTCGTTCAATAAGATTCATTTTATTATCTCATAATTTAGGACGCGATTATTAAGATGCTAAAACCAACGAACCAACGATATTTTCATCAGATGAAAAAAAGCTGCGTTTTTTTATTTATTTATTTTTTTTTTTAATTAAAAGTAAATTTATGGTAAGGATATCAAAAAATTAGTCTTAAACCTTAAAAAACACAAAGAATGAAACTCTTTAATAAAACAAGGATGAAACTTTTAAAGCTGCTGCGATATTTTTTTTTTATGTAACAAAGTTTATAATAACATCGACATAGTAAAGACTAAACTTTTCTATTATTAACTTTGTTACATAAAAAAATCGTCGCAAAACATTGCCAATAAGATTCGAATAAGAATAATTATAATTATATTCTGCGATCATTATTTAATAAACACTGAAAATGTCATTTTTTTTAATGTTTGGATTTAATAAAAAAAAAAAATATCGCCAGATCGAGTATGTTAAATTATGAGATAAAAAAAATGAACTAATCTCTTGGTAAACGAATTGTGTTCCTCAGCACAATGACAAATTGTAAAACAACTACCTCCAAAAATCACGAATCAAGACAAACGGAAGTTATGCAATTGTATTATACGGAAACCAAATGTCAGACAGTAAGGCTGTCTGAAAATGATGTCAGCCGTGCATCCGTACATTCCTATCGTCAACATTTGTATCATTTTTACTGTTTTTCAAATTTATTTTTCTACGTTCCTGCTTTTAAATAATAAAAAAAAAACACAATCAAATATTTATTTTTCAAGAGTATATAAAAATTATGTTACGCCGAAAGTTTCACATTCATTCAAGCAAGGAATATATTAGAATCTTGCATATAAAAATTATGCGAAACTTATAATAAAAAAAAAAAATGTAGAAATATTTTTTGTAATTACAATTTTTTGTGTGAAAATATTAAATAAACAATGCTTAATTCAATGATAATATCGGTAGTTCGAGAAAATAATTTTTCTTGGAATTTATTAATACGGGTTTTAGGGACGGGACTTTTTTCGTAATGTTTCTGAAAAAAATAATTTTTCTTTTTTCATTGTTACAATTTAATGATGCTTTATTTTCAAAAAAAAGCAAAATAAATTCATTTTTTTTACTACTGAAAACCATAATTTTAGTAAAGGTATTTTGTTTGAACAAAATATTCCCAATAAGATTCGAATAAGAATAATTATAATTATATTCCGCGATCATTATTTAATAAACACTGAAAATGTCATTAAAATTGGTTAATTTTCTGCCTTTTTGGTGAATTTTTAAATAAAGGGAGGGATCAAAATATACATTTTGAGCGTCGGCATTCATTTTGCATTTATACCTAACAGTTATAGAATTGAAATTGATATAAGTTGCCACTCTGGAGTAAAAGCATTCATTTTGCATTTATACCTAACAGTTATAGAATTGAAATTGATATAAGTTGCCACTCTGGAGTAAAAGCATTCATTTTGCATTTATACCTAACAGTTATAGAATTGAAATTGATATAAGTTGCCACTCTGGAGTAAAAGCATTCATTTTGCATTTATACCTAACAGTTATAGAATTGAAATTGATATAAGTTGCCACTCTGGAGTAAAAGATTGTTTATTTTTTCGTTATTTAAATATCTCGAAAATGATTGGTAAACTGTAAAGTAGACAAAGAAAACGATTCAGATTAAAATGTTCAGAATCGTAAAATGAAAGCATTTTTTTTCATATATTTTTTAATGGATTATGTCCCTTTAAAAAGCTGATTACTTTTGCGAATTATTCCAAGGTAGATAACAAGAATTATTCCCCTTGAAATAGTGTTATATTTTCTTTTTGCGCCTTTTTGGTCAAGATCAAAGTGTAGTATCTGTTCTTCAGATGCTGCACTTCCATTTCTTGTTCTCTTTCGGTGGAGGAGAAAACCTTCACGACTGAGACAATTTTTATTTTTGTACCTTTTCTCCACGTTAAAAAACGACCCTGGTGTCTAACTCTGTCCCGTGGAGAGGCATAGTAAATAGGTATAATAATTAGAAGAATGACAGTTCTCTACCATTTTGATTCTGTTACTTGTTTGTTAACGAATGGAAGGAGAAAAACGGCGATGAAGACGGCCATAAGTTTCAACAATCCAACTGACAAGATAAAAAACTCTTTCCGTCTATACATAATTCGGCATTGGCAGTATAAATTTTTATTACAGGAAATACGGTTGGGGAATCAGTCAACAACAATTCAAGCTAATTTAAGTGGCATTTAATGCAGTCTAAACATGCCAGGCTTTCATTTTATGTCGTTGACAAATTAAGCAGTTATATTTTTGTTGCAATTCTAGTGATCTCTCTCTAACATACACACACACATATCAGTTTATCATTTCCACGAAAACGGCGCCCATTGTATTTTAAATATAAAAATGGTCCAAATAAGACAACTTAATAAGAAATAATAAAAATGCAGAAAGTAACAATGTGCTACATAGTGCAATACAAATAATAAAACCACATTGTTAGAGACAATCTGTATTTTACTTAAGTGCATTTTTTTGTTTTGTTTTTGCCCAGTTTCTTTCGAATGTTCTTCTTTTTGCCCAGTTCCTTTCAAATGTTCTTCATAGCGGCTGCTGGCTTTCTCTATGAGTCTTTCATTTAAAATAAATAAATACACACACATATTATATATATATATATATATATATATATATATATATATATATATATATATATACATATATATATTATATATATATTATATATTTATATTATATATATATATATATTATATATATATTATATATATTATATTTAGTAATGTGATTGATAATTTAAAAATCAAATTATAATTGAATTAAAAATCCGTTTCATAAGAAGGAACAACAACAAAATCAATTATTTGTACGATCGTTTCGGAAAACAGTGTTTTTATTGTGGTAGACATCAAGTTACGGATAATAATTATTACATATAGTTTTTTAATAAACAGGGTTTCCTCGTCAGCAAATATTGTGAAGGGGTTTTAAATGTGAAAGACACCATAAATAAACCTAGCATTAAAAGTAAGGCAGATGTATCTGGAAAAAATTAAAATAAAGGTATGGATTTAAACTTGATAAGAAAATTAATATGGGTTAGAGATAGGAATAAATAGAGTAAAATATAAATTTGGTTGAAGTACTATAGTATACATACATACATACACAAATATATACATGCATATATATGAAAAACAGACACATATATACATATACATAGATATACAGATATATACATAAAAACATAGGTACAAATATTTACCTTTTAATTTTTCGCCTTTTGAAATCAGGAACTATGGTTAAACTACTCATATAGATGTTTGCTAAATATGAGATGATAAATTTTAAGAAGAACGCCCGTGCAATAATTTATTTCCGTTAGCATACTTTTGATTTAAAGACGCCACGGTTTATAATTCGAAAGAAATTTTAGGTTAATGTTATTTGTATAATTGAACAATGCAAGGGGGATAATTAGTCATATTTTCGGGTTTGTATTACTGTACACATAGATTCGAAAAAGTTGTCAAAAAATAAATATATAACAAATGTTATCAAAGGCAAGATAAGTTACTTTTCTACCAAACTGGATATAATTTTCATGTTTTTATTCAATTTAACATGTTTATTCAGCTCGAAAAGCATACAGTGTTTACCGATGTATTGGAAAATTCAAGATGGCGGCCGATTCTCTCTTTAACACGGTAAGTTTGGGAAAAGGTGTTATAAATAATAAACTAGACAAAATACTATTAAAAACCACCGAATATATGTCAAGTTATGTCACGGTAACATATATTGAGCGAATTTCTAACAGTATTTTGTCTAGTTTATTATTTATAATACCTTTTCCCAAACTTACCCTCGTCGGCCGCCATTTGAACTTTCCAATACATCGGTAAACACTGCATGTTTTTCGAGCTGAATAAACATGTTACACTGAATAAAAGCACAAAAAATATATCCAGTTAGGTAGAAAAGTAACTTATCTTGCTTTGATAACATTTATTGTTATATATTTGTTTTTTGACAACTTTTTCAAATCTATGTGTACACTAATACAAACCCATATTTTCTTTAATTAAAGGATGTAAGGGGGATAATTAGTCTAACTTAATTTATTACAGAATAATAATAATAAAAAAAATTGTAATCTAATAAGTAATTTTTAATGATTTAAGGTGGTTTGTATTCATTAAATTATTATATATATTATATATATATTATATATATATATATTATATATATATTATATATATATTATCTAATATATATATATATTATATATATTATATATATATTATCTAATATATATATATTATATAATATATATTATCTAATATATATTATATATATATTATATATATATATATTATATATATTATATTATATATATTATATTATATATATTATATTATATATATTATATTATATATATTATATATATATATTATATATTATATTATATATATTATATATATAATATATATATTATATTATATATTCCAAGTAGCTTACTTCATTATTGCCCACACACGTCACACTTGCGGGTATTGAGCACTATTCTATGTAGCATATACTATTTTTCTCTCTGTAAATAATTTATTTATTGTCCTCTGTTTCAAATTATGGACCGGGCCATAAATAGCAAAGCCAAAACAAGTATGCTTAACATATATTTTAAAACTTATTTCTTTATCTCTTATGATTATGTAATTCGTTTTAAATACAAAGTTTTTCTATCACTTTCAATCAAAACATAATGAATAAAACAATTTCATAAGTGAGCTATGAAAACTATGAGGTATATACACTAAATATAATTACGACTCTTCTAGAGTACTTCTAAAAAAGTTACTAAGCCTCCTCCCCTAAAAGAGAAAATAGTTTCAAAAAAGCAGTAAAAACAAGTTGGAGGATTCCAGGGTGCTACTGAAAGCACGAAAATAAAAGTAAGGAGGCTTCCAACTAATAAACTCAGTTTTTACCCCAGCCCTAAAAAAAAAAAGAAATTTATTTTTAAGTGCCTTTTTTACCAAAGGAATGACTACTTATCAAGGCCTGAAGGCCACTCTAGGGATTAGGTAATGAGTGGCACAGTAGTCAATGGCACAATGTCGTGGTAATCGTTAGTAGTGGCGACTGGGTAAATTGGATTACGTAGGGGGATGACTCATCAAGAATTTGTTACTTGAAGACAATCATATTGTAGTCAGTTGGAAAGGCCAGGCAAACGGAACAGTTCCATAGGCGTACAATTCTAAGAAAGGCGCTTTGTTCATGAAACCCACATTTAGGTTTTGCCTCAAAGAGTGGGGAAAATATTGATAGTGGTTTCAGATAGATAAGTGTTTTTCATGAAAGTTTGGCGAGGGGCGGACATAGAGTGGAGCTCAGATGAGTACTGTCCCATGGGAATAACGATAAAGCAGCAATGGGCTTGCAACGTCTCTTCTATGAGAAAAAAGCCCCACCCCCCACTAGGCTACAAAGTCTATTTTGATCTCTCTCAAGGATAAGATGCTTCTCGCCCAGGTATGGCAACAGCAACAGTACTCCATAGGTAGAGAATTGCATCAGCACTTTATGCGGTAGAGTGATCCCACCATTTTCCAGCAATCTTGGCAACAGATTTGATGTAAGTGTTCCATTGCAGATCAAGAATAAAGGTCAGACCCAGAAGCTTGAAGCCTCGCTAAGATGAAAGCCATTCATTTCAATTGATGCCAGAGGAGAATCAGAGCGTTGATGATGTAAGATAGAAACTTGATACAAATTAAGTGGGGATCATTGGTTATGCGTGTCCATTTTGCTTCTAACTAGATGCATTCTTTCGTCGTTTGTCCATCGCTTCAACAATCGTCGCAATACCATACTATCACATTTACTCTAACGATACCCAGCTTAAAATATCTCCGGTCTTTTAAAATAAAAGTCTATTAACAAAAGATGTTTACAATTTCATTAGAAAACTATGGGGACGAGACAACAAAGACCGGACAAATCTCGGTCCACTCTAACCCTAACCTCAATCTGTTTCATATTTAGCTTCCCCGAGCTTCATCTAAATAAACATATCTACTTATTTAGTCGAGTTGTAACGCTACATCGAATAAACCCAGATGTGAACTCATGAAAATGAGAAGCTTAAAAAGGTGGGTCGAGGTGTGGTTGAGGTTTATCTATATATGACACCTAATATTCCAGATATTCTGGGATCAAACATCCAAGTTACACAAAGTTTATTCGTTGTTTAATAAAAAAAATTCGTTAAAAGTACAAAATAATTAACACTTGATAAATGAAACGCATGTATCAAATGCATTAGAATAAAATTTTCTATTTTTTTAACGATCAACATTTAATGGCTGTTAACAATCATTTGAATGGTGGCTGTTTTACCTATTTCGATTGTTAACAAGGCACATTAAAACAATCATCAAAAATGTGTTATAAACACTAACACTATGCGAGTTGTGTAGGAATTTCATTCTAATGCATTTGATATAAATTGCTTTGTTATTTTCTGTTACGAGTTATCGAGTTTGAACTATTACTCCCGAATCATAAGGAACTATACCTATAGAGTGGTATTGGTGTCTGTTTTATGGTGTATCAACCGCATAAGATGTTTTAATGGCAAAATTATGCTAAGAAAAGATCAGCACGAAGAAAACTCTAACATAGTCAAGTGTTTAATTTGTGAGAAATAAAATGGTTACTTTTTTCACTGCTCAACTCCCCAAACATTTAAGATGGGGGGGGTCGTGATTGAACACTCTAATATCAATGTATCTCGCAAGGAATCCACGTGTTAGCCCCAGAAAGATTTGCTTCTGAGAATTTACATCGAATTAAAACGGAAAAATAATGCTGTTAACCTAGATATAGTGATATGGGGGAAAAAGAAGAAATAAGCAACCCTAATTGAAGTCAGTGTTCTCAATGTTGCTCGCTTAATCATAGTGAGAGGATTAAGATAACGAAATAGCAAGGTGTTATGTTACGACATGGAAATAAACTGGTATCATAGGAGCTATTGGTTTCATGAAAAGGCATTTCAAAAACTAGCCGGAAAATATACCCGGTGAACCAAGTGCAAGAGAACTGCAAACAATTGTTTACAACGACGATAAGAATCATGAAAATATCTTTCAGGTTGGTGTTTATGAAATGGATGATTATATTCGATAATAATTTGATATTCGCTTTCGGTAGACTGAATTAACTTTAAAGGAAATAGAATTCCTATTATATCTGCGGGCCGCATACACAGTGCCTATCCTGCTGAGAGGAAATCACAAGACTGGTCGGACGAGTTGGAGATACAATCAGTCGAACAGTGATTTTTTTTATTGTCGAACTGAGCAATGGTTCTGTTCACTTCTAGGAGGTCTATTCTCTCGGGTTTTGCCTTCTCTCTAAGCTGCCTCTTATTACCAAAGAATGCAGACAGGTCCAACTGCACGTCACCTAGTGCGCTAATTTTGTCTAACTTGCCGAGGAGGTAAATATATAGGACTTAGGTTTCTCAAATCGTCACCCATCTACTACTGACCAGGCTCAATGTTGCTTAACTTCGATGATCTTACGGGATCATGCCGTACTTACAAACACTTCTGTTACTTAATTATCATTCTTAATGAGGTATTATTTTTTTATATAAGTTTCTTGGGGTGTCGCAGAATATACGACGTCATATTTTGAAGGAGACGAAATGATGAAAATGAACACAAAAGAGGTCAAAACTCCACGGTTTCTATGGATTCACGTAAAATCAACATTGGCGATGTTGATTTTAGTTGGTCGACGCTGCACGGTATCTTCCTCGCAGATAGGTTTCTTATCGTGTGTGTGTGTGTGTGTGTGTGTGTGTGTGTGTGTGTGTGTGTGTGTGTGTGTGTGTGTGTGTGTGTGTGTGTGTGTGTGTGTGTGTGTGTGTGTGTGTGTGTGTGTGTGTGTGTGTGTGTGTGTGTGTGTGTCAGAGAGTAGGTAGAGGAAGGTCAACGAGTCTTTGATTTAATCCTGGGAGCAGTGTAGAACATTTGCGAAGTCATTTTTAAAAGAATTCTGGGGTCACAGCGTTCATTGGTTCGAAACGACAAGGAATTGAATTGTTAGCACTGTTTCTCAAATCAACGGATCTTCGGGATTTTAAGCGAATAATATCCAAACTGGTTCATTTGTAGAATAGGGCCATCATTATACACTTTTATATGACCTAAAATCACAAATGCATCAGTGCATAAACAAAAGGACTCTGCGTATAAAATCAACATTAGGTTCTTTGACGTGTCTGAAATGAATGTTTCTGTTTAGAGCACAATTGAACCATGATATTTGACATTTGCATTTTAAACTTTAATTCAAATCATTATATAAAAATAATTTTATAAAATTATCCGTAGGTTCTCTACAGTGCAATGCAGAGGAGAATGTATTGTAGACCAAGTTACTGTGCGGAGGCATTTGTAGCTTCCACCCGGTGTACTACGGTTGATCCCTGACTAGAGCAGGAAATCGATTTCATTGAAACAAAAAGGTGATTTCACTGATTTCCATGACAATACTGCATAAACCCGGAACACAGCATTAAAAATTACTAACAAAATACAGTACAATATATATAAATACACATGTATTAATAACACCGTAGGGCGGAGCGAATACCGTAACCAGGTGCCGAAAAAATATCGTATTCCACGTCAAAACCTGGAAAAACCGTATCCCAGGGTTTTACTACTGTAAATGTATTTGAGGGTGGGGAACGTTTGTTAGGTCTCGTTTCATCTCGGGAAACGTTGGACTTCTCGGTTGGTTTTTAATAATCGAGCAAAAAATGAATTCCAAACGCAGGTGGTCCGAGGAAAGCTAGCAGAGTAGAGAATCTTCGGTGAAAGGATTGGATTTTGCTGGTAATAGAGTTGATTGGAGGTTATTTACATTTATCTTACTTGACATAAGATACCTTTACACGGCTGCTGCTACTACTACTACTAACAATATTGATGTAAATTCTGATGTTTGTTTTTTGTTTTTTAGTTTTGTAGTCATGTCATTCGCATATATTTAGTATTCACTGCATTTTCTTTTCTATTTGCAGATGTCGAGAGTAGAGTCTTGCGATATCTCAACGTAGACCGAAATGATCTTAATGGTGAGTTGTATCTTACGATTGACATAATAGAATTCTTTTTTACTGGCATGTTTCGTAATTGTAAAGCTAACAAAGATTCAATACTGTATCTTTACATTTTTATTGAGCACGTGTTGATGTCTAACTTTTCGACACATGCAGCCACCGTTTTGTGTTGTGGTATCGCAGAAAACGCATATTGAAATAACTATCAAAATAGACAATAGTTGGGTTTTCGTTTGCTTTTAACTTCAACCCCAACAATGCACCTTGTCATCGAGATGCAAGGAAATTCTGCAACGAGATGTTTGTTCACATTACATTTGTATTCTGTATGTTGGCACAAACGAGAAAATTGTGTAAATTGAATACTACGTGCTTTATTTTATTAAAAAACAAAAACGAATAAGAGAGGCAAATTTTCTGTAATAGTCGTCAATCAAGGGAAATAATTCATGCCAAATGCCTCTTACTTTATTTTAATCTTCTATATGAATAAAGCTGCTGTGTCTTTATTTAACCGATAAATTCTTAAACTAGTGGTCATAAAACACCGGAATTAACAGGACATAATCATACACCAAGGATGCTAAAATTTTTGAATTGATAAATAAACGTTTACAGGAATATGTCGGCGCGTTAAAATGCAAAATGTTCATTTCAACTTGTCGACATATTTCTATTACTTTTGTGCATGCGCCTGTTCATTCATAGGTTGAGGTTGTTTAACTTTTTGAGAGTTCAAACGGTAGGGAACGAGGCTTGAGCAGTAAATGTTTGGTTTAGATTCCTATGAGATTCCAGTCATTTTTTTAAACTTCTGAAATCAGGGTGTATATATGTATGTGTGTGTGTGTGTGTGTGTGTATATATATGTGTGTGTGTGTGTGTGTATATATATGTGTGTGTGTGTATATATATATATATGTGTGTGTGTGTGTACATATATATATATGTATATATATATATATGTATGTATGTATATATATGTATATATATGTATATATATATGTATATATATATATATATATATATATATATATATATATGTATATATATATATATGCATATGTGTCAGGTCATGTCATATGCTACTGGTACCATGTAACCCAGTACTACCTGCCTCATGGTCGGGTCACCGGCGACTAAACTGGTTCCCCCACCAGACTTGTTTGGTGAGGAGGGCGGCTAGTCTCCCTGAAGGATTAAAAACAAGACCTTCCAAAGGGCGAATGAACTCTTTTTCTGGGTTAACGGCCAACTAGCACCGTGTATATATTTTTTTTTTTTTTTTTTTTTTTACACAGTGATCACCACTTATCAAGGCCCGGAAGCCACTCAGGGATAAGGGTTATTGTAAGTACATCACGTTAGTGAGGAGATTTTATGAAGTGTTCAATTAGGGGGGCGGTTCATTAGGAATTTGTTAACATTAGACTTGAAGACATCCAAGTTGTAGTCCGGAGGGAAGCAGGCAGACGGAACAGAGTTCCACAGGCGTGCAGTTCTAAGAAAGAAGCTTTGCTCATGAAATCCGCGTTTTGATTTAGGCACAGATATAGTGTGGGGGAAATTTTTCACAGTGGATTCAGCTAGACGGGTGTTTTTCGTGAAAGATTGGCGAGGGGGGACCAGGGATTGGAGTTCAGACGAGCACCTGCCATGAAAATAACGATAAAACAAGGATAGGCTCGCAACGTCTCTTCTGTGGGAGAGAGGTTGCAGGGTAGAGAAAAGGGCATCCCCCACTAAACCACGAAGTCTATTTTGTACTCTGTCAAGGCATGATAGGCTGTTTTTAGCAGCTCCTGCCCAGATATGGCAACAGTATTCCATCCTTGGCCGTACTTGGCTTTTATATAGATAGAGAATTGCATCAGTAGTGAGATATCTTCTGGAGCGGTAGAAGGATCCCACCATCTTTCCTGCGACCTTGGCAACAGACTTGATGTACGTGTTCCATTTCAGATCAGGAGTAAAGGTCAAACCCAGAAGCTTGTCAAAACACGGGGCCTC
>NC_136503.1:120891868-120909368 GCF_053919585.1 Euprymna scolopes | reverse complement strand
TTGCATAAATATATCATCAGATAGAACCCAAATTGCAAATGAATCCGTTCCCATAT
The DNA here is from genome assembly GCF_053919585.1 of Euprymna scolopes. NCBI lineage: Eukaryota > Metazoa > Mollusca > Cephalopoda > Sepiida > Sepiolidae > Euprymna > Euprymna scolopes. The sequence goes on along the minus strand of NC_136503.1, from coordinate 120,909,312 downwards.
TCTTTTTTTTCGCAAGAATTATTTTTAAATTATGCTTTACTTTTTACCCACTTCCAAAAATATAGCAGTCGAATAAGTTTCTTTGCGGACTGTTATCCTCGTCTTTATAGTGGTTGTTGTTTCACCACGTTTCGTCCAACTTATCCTCTAGCCTTCTCCGGGTGATTAATCGCGACGGGATAGAAAGGCTGAATCTCAAATAATTACTGCTTTCCATGTGCCACGGGGCACGTGGCTCAGTGGATAAAGGCGTTTAGTGTCTACGGTTGCATTGTCTGAATATAGCGGTTTCAACCCTACCCTAAAAGAAGCCAGAGGGTTAGTTGGCCAAAACGTGGAAAGACAACAACGACAACTATGGAAAGCAGTAATTACTGGGGATACAGTTACAAGATTCAGCATTTTTATCCCGTCGTAGTTAATCACCTGAAGAAGGCCAGAGTATAAGTTAGGAGAAACGTTGTGAAGCAATTACTATGAAGATGAGGATAACATCCGCAAGTAAGTAAATGCACAAATTACTAACCTCAAAGGATTCCAAAAATAAATAAATAAAATAAAGTTGAATAATAATAATAAAAAAAAATGTTAACGAATAAGGTATTAATCGATTCAAGGGAGATAATTCATATAGTTCAAAACACTATTTATCTCCCTTGACCATATGAAGCGGTTGTTTTCCTAACGGGTATATGAAGCGGAAGCGGTTTTTTATTTTTTTGCAACGCTTTAACGTTGAAAATGAAATCAAACAGAAAATTCTTTTTTCTTTTTAAATTTAACTAATATTTATTTTTCGGATAATAACCCGAAAAAAAAAAAATATTAGTTAAATTAAATTTAGTCCTCGTCGATGCTGATGTTTACACCGAATTTAGGAAAACTCGTACCCGGAAAACTCGACCCCTTTTGCTAGGTAGGAAAACTGGTCCCTTATTGAATAAACATCGATTGAAAACACATTTTATGACCGTTCTTGAAGAAGATACTGTCTTTAGAAGAGAATACATATCCAATAATATTTTTAAAAAATACGTTTACTGTTGTTTAAAAAAAATTAATTAATTTTTCAAAGTTTTCGTTTTCTACCTAGCTTTGAAAGTTTTTGGTCCTTCAACTTATTTTAAACTTATAATTTTTAGTTAAAAAAAAAAAAAAAAAGTAATGTCGAGTGTTACTTATGAACAAAAAATGTCCGACATAAGAGGACCACGTCTTAGGAATATAATTGCTCAAAAAATAGAAAATTAAAGAAAATATTAAGGTAGCTATAGTTTTAAAACGAATCCCCCTCCTCCAAAATAAAATAAAATTGTATATTTTTAAGTAATAATGCACATCCTATAATATTTTTAAAAATATTTTTTATATTTTTATGTTTATTGTTTAAAAAAAATTAAATTGATTTTTCTAAGTTTTCGTTTTGTCAGTTTTTGGTGTTTAAACTTATTTTAAAGAGTTTATTTAGTTAAAAAAAAATAACAAGTAATGTCGCACTCGACATTACTTAGTAAATAATTTTGAACAAAAAACATGTCCGAAAATTAAAGAAAATACTGAGGTAGATATAGTTTTAAAACGAGCCTTCTCCGCCTCCAAAAGAAAATAAATTTGTATATTTTAAGTACTGCACAAGTGGCCCCGAAATGACTTTTAAACGATAAGCTCCCATCCCGATGTTAAGAATGGCTTTCGAAATTATTTCAGCGCGGTACCAAAATTACATAAGACCGTGTTTTCTTTTTTGTTGTTTTGTAATAACGCGAGAATTATTTAAACTGAATTAATTCTTCTAAATAAAATAATTGCTTTCTTTGATAATACGTGTTTTCTTTCTTTATTTTTGTTTCATAATGACACAAAAAGTGTTAAAACTAGAGTATTTTTTAGATAAATATTTGGTTTCGTTTTTAGGGACACTATGTGAGTCAAGACTCAGTGATCAAGTTTATTTTTTTAAGCAAGGGTTAAAAATATTTTTTTAAAAATATTATGGGGGTGCATAGTCTCTTTTAAAAAGAATATCTTCTTCAAGAACGGTAATAAAATGTTTTCAATCGATATTTATTCAATAAGGGACTAGTTTTCCTACCTAGTAAAAAAAGGGGGGTACGAGTTTTCCGGGTACTGGTTTTCCGGAGACGAGTTTTCCCGGGACGAGTTATCCGGGCACCGTTTACACCAAGTGTTGGTCGATGTGCCCTGCATGTTGTGCACTATTTAAGTTTTTATACTTAATGATGATGATGATGATGATGATGATGATGATAAGTTATAAGGAAATTTTTGATTGGTCACCAAAATCCGTTTTTCATGGAAAGAAAAAAAAGGGGGGGGGAAGCATTTATGGCAAATTTCTCGGAAAAGAGTAACTAGTGGAAATAAGCAAAAGAAATACAAAAAACCCGAATAAGTTTAAAATGATCCAAGTTTATTAAAACAAAAAGTTATCGATTGCCTTTATTTCCCAAGGCTGGGATTAAAAAACTCTTAAGGAAACATTTAAAAATACATAAAAAATACAAAGAAAGACGTCAATCCTTACTTGCAAGAAAGGCTGAAAGAAAAGAACATATAAAAAATGGAAAACAGTCCTTGTTTAGAATTCAGTCCTTTTCACAAAATGTTCAGTCTTTCTTTGACAAAATGTTCTTTTTTTTTCTTTTCTGAAAAGACAAACAAAAAGTTTCTTTGACCTAAAATGGGAGAAAGAAGTAATTTCCTTTGTGAAGGCTCATGTGCCTTTTAATTCAAAGGGGAGAGAAGATCATAAAGCCGCTTTGGTAGGCTTTATGTGTACAAATACGGGGTAAATTCTTGAATTATGGAAGATTTCCTTTCTGAAGGAAACTTCGGTTGAAAAATCTTTCAAAGAGGGGATTTTCTTTCTAGGGGCGATATTCTGCTCGTCTCGTCGGCGAAATTAAATTTTGTTCTTCTTAGAAAAGAACTCCTCCACACGGTTGTTTCCTTCGTTAATCCTTTGAGAATAATAATTTACCAGTTATAGGACTCGATTGTCTTTTAATAATCGGTATTAATCTTTCAGTCGTAAGATCTTGTTGTCTTATAATGACTGAGAATAAAATAACGTTAACAGTTTAGTACCACCCAATGGAGTTCTAAACAAACGTCTTTCTCCAAAGGAGAGAAAAAAACTGACGGAGCTGAATAGCGTTCTTCTTCTTGGCCGGCTAGATTCGAACTGACGAAAAAGGGCAAAAGCCCTTTCCTCCTCCTCCTCCTCCTCCTCCTCCTCCAGAGGGTAGAAGTGGAGCTGGCTGCTAGAAAGCGAACTATACCTATGCTGATGATGATGATGGAAGTGACCTGCCGGTCAAGGAATGCGTTCCCTGACCCAAATGCGGAGATGTTGAATAGGTATAAATAAAAATAAAAAATAAAAATTATTTCTCTATTAAAAATTTCAACAACTTGATGATGATGATGATGATGAGTTACTAATTTGGATTTACATTTACTTACATAAATGAGCACTAGGTGTTTCACATTTTGAGGGTGATTTTTGACACCCTTAACGCAAAACTGCGAATAACACATACAAAACTCGTGATTTCTTGTTTTTAAGTGGGATGTTTCATTTGTTTATGAAATATACTTGCAAAATAAACTATTAAGTTTAAAGAAAAATAATATTTTTAATTTTTTTAAAAAAGTGTTTACAAAGTGCATGCGCTCATGCAGCCATTTTTTTACTACCTAATGAAATGAATTGAATTTTACGAGTTAATTTTTTATTTCAAATTAAAAAATCTATCAAAATTTTTCTATTATTTCAATTTTAAAGATATTTTCGGGTTTAATGTGAAATTTTATGCGCTTTCCAATAAACTGAATATAATATTCTTCTTTAATTCACCCTCCCCTCATTTTGAAATGTCTATTAAAAAGTAAATGATTAATTTTCTCACCTAAGTTTTATATATCACAAATTGAAGATAAAAGATCGATAAATAAAAATAATCTAATTTAAAACAAAAGAATAGTTATGTGCAAATTTACCTGTAAAGTCAAAAGTTTAAAACCTTTTTTTTTTTTTAAGTTAAAGATTTTGAAAATATTATCCTATAAAACTTATCCTCATGTAATTCTTTAAGAGAATAAAAAAAAGATGGAAAATTTGTCGGCGGTTTTTTTTTTTGTTTTTTTTTTTAAGTAAAATTTGATAAGTGAAATGTGATCATTTTTCGAATACGGTGACCCATACTTGACTAATTTGATTGTTTACAGTAACCACATGTCATAAATTCAAAGGGGAGATAAGACAGATATCAGCACTTCAAATGTTTGTTTCTTTATATAGCTACTACCGGGAAATATATTTGGTCTAATGTGTTTTTACGTTTTTGAAATAATTAATTATGGCGCTTTTCAGCTTCCATATTTGTCAACTGGAAGAAAGGGAGGCAACTCCGCTCTGTAATCATATGTTATTAGATTGGAAAATCGGTCTTTTCGGATGCTTGCTTAAAAATTCTTTTATTTAAAAAGTACATGGAATATAAAATATGAATATGGACAAATTCTTATAAATGAAGAATGGAAGCACCCATTCATAAGTATTTTTTATAGGTAAGTGATTTTTTTGGAATAATTGGAGTAAGTTAAAATTCGTGGAATTACTTGAAATCTTTAAAGAAAACTGATTTAAAAAAATATTGCATATTTAAACGTTTTATTATTTTAAAATTAAAAAAAAATATTGCATATTTAAACGTTTTATTATTTTAAAATTAAAAAAAAATATTGCATATTTAAACGTTTTATTTTAAATTAAAAAAATATTGCATATTTAAACGTTTTATTTTAATATTTAAAAAAAAATATTGCATATTTAAACGTTTTATTTTAAAATTAAAAAAAATATTGCATATTTAAACGTTTTATTATTTTAAAATTTGGTATTTACTCCTTTTATTGCAAAAAAATTAAGGTTTAAATTATATTTTTCAAGTAGTTATAAGCTTCGAAAGATAGTGAGTCTAATTATTCAGATTTTTATCACTCATTTTTAATGGCGACATCTGACACTACTAAATGAACACGCATGAGCCGTGTTCACTTCATCATAAGGAATTCCACAGAAAACCAAGAAACTCGGCATAGTTTTAGCAGTTGTCTAGAAGTTCGTGTAGTAGTTACTCGTGGAACACGGGACCATAGGTTGTCGAGATGTTTCTCTCCTCATTTGTTAATCCAATAAATGAGAAAGATGTCAGCATTTTGTGACTTATTCACTGTTTTAATGGATGATGCCATTCATTTGTGACATCATCATATATGCACAGGGGCAAAAAACATGAGGAAATAAAATCAAGTTTTTAACTATATGGGAAAATAGACAGAAACAGTTCCTTTTTATGTTATTTTAAGGGGCTAGATAACTCGGAGGTGTGCTCTCTAACCTCACCCCAGATTAGAACCTGCTCATTCAGGATTATTCCTACCAAATTTCATGTTTCTAGGTCTAATAGCCTAGAGATATTCAGCAATCATACAGAATAAGAAACACACGTCTCTATGACATTACGGGCGTTTTCACATTACGAACTAAAGAGTTCGACTTTTCGTCTTTTTAACGTGGAGAAAAACAGCTTCACAAAAACGAAAACTCTGGATTAGGAATAGAATAAAAACCGTCTCGGTCTAGAAAGATTTCTTTTTCACTGACCGATTACATAAGTAATGGAGTGTAGTATAAAAACTACGCTTTGTTTTTAACCACAAATCCATTTCGTGTGTAAATTCTCATTGACCCATAATGCACCGTCATCGACTTCGTGATTTCAGACCACACACACACACACACACACACACACACACACACACACACACACACACACACACACACACTTTATGCCGCCATCAACCATAAATCTATTTCTGAATAGATTAAAAGTTTTTGACGTCCGAACAAAATAGGCTCTACGTGACATTCACAGTGCCAATCAGAGCATTACTTTTCGGGCGATATCGGTATTCAGAAAATATAGTTTGGAGAAGAGGGATTCGATAGCGATCTATTTTAGATTTAAATTAAATTAAAAAAATAAATAAGTAAATAAAACACTTCCAGTTTCTGGAATTCGTTTCCCTACATGGTCGTTTTCTTCTTGTGCCAGAGTTCCAAGTGTTCCTTAATGCAGTCAATGTAGAGTTTGGTGGTAATTTTCACTCCATCTGCGACTCTGAATGGTCTTACCAGCTCATTGCCAATGATTGCAGCCCAGAACATTGCACCACCACCTTGTTGACGCCTGATTCTTTGGGGACGTAGACCCTCATTATGGTACCATCCTCCCCTCTACCCATCGGGTGTATCAAGGATCGCTCGACACTCATCGGTGAACAAAACAGTTTGAAAATTCACCTTCATGTGATCTCTTGCCCACTCCATCCTCTTTTTCCTTCAAGGGCCTCAGGCTTCCCAAATTTTGCAATCGTCCTCAGGATATGGCAACGAGTTTATTTGGGCATATCAGGAAGGCCAGCTTTTTCAAAAACTTGTTTACTAGTTTCAAGTGGGTTACGCCGAACTTCTCTCTTGATCTTGTTCATTGTTCGACGTGACAGATAGGATTTCTTACGAATTTTCCCTTTGTCAGAACGTCCATTGCAAAGTTGAGGGTTAGTAGAATATTTTTTTTTATGTTACAATGATCACGGTGCAATTCTTTGGCAATAAGGTGGAAATCTTATTATGAAGCCTTTGAACAATTTTAGACTTCTAAGCTTGACTTAAAGCACCTTTACGTTCCATCTTGCATATAAAGTTGGCACGCTGAAAAAACTGCAAGTCACCAAAATGGCTGTCGTTTGCTTGCTATTGGGCAGATCAGCTTAAAATTTTATATCTGCACACGCGTAATTGTTGCCGTATAACGTGCGAAGTCTCACGAATTTTCATTGAAAACTATCGGAGTTAGAACTAAAATATCGTTTTGCATATAATTCTGGCACGGGGTGTGTATATATATATATTTTAATAAATATTGCAAATTATTTTATTACCTACAGACACTAATGTTTCTTGCTTACACAATCATAAGTGTAAGAAGTGATAATTACTGCTAGTCGAGAGATTTAAACCCAGTAAAAAAGTCACCCATAACTTCGTAAGCAGGTGTCTTGGCTCCAGGCCACCGACATTTAACAGAAGGATTGATGAAAATTGAGTGTCCATAAATATGATGTCGAAGGACATGTCTGTAGTAAAAAGCTAAGACTGCAGACAAGAAGTGGGAAGGTTGCGTTAAAGTTAAAAAATTTTTTTTATTAATTTCCCATGCAGATGTATAGACATGAGTCGTTCCCAGAGTAAATCTTACTATTTTATTTAACTCAAAGTTGAAGAGATACGAAGACAAGGGTCATACCACATACAGCCAAAACAGAGAGAAGTATTTTTTGACGGAGTCTCTTTTTAAAAATCTACAAAAGTCAAGTAATTATCAAATCAATACGAAATTTTCACCAAATATTAAGTGAATAATGGTGTATTTTTTTCATGTTCATATAGGGATATATATATATATATATATATATATATATATATATATATATATATATATATATATATTACCTACAACCCTGCCTTCTTTATTTGTAGATACAAATATGCTTAAATAATTAGTTGAAACTGAGCAAAATATATTGTATTATGGGGAGGGTGAAGATTGTAGATGAAAAAACTGTGCACTTATCAGATTTTAAGGTTGAAGATCAGAATTTTGAATCTGTTTTATTTTTCATCTTTTGTGTTTTGAACTGTGAAATTCGTTGCATATGTTGCTAATTTTTCAGATTAGCAAAAAACAAACAAAAAAAAATTTCATTACTTTTGCGAAAAATACTTCTAAATCTCTGAAACATAAATTAATTTTTTTTAAAGAGCCCAATATTGCTAATATACTATTAAATGCTTTAAAAATACGATAATTTCTTTCGACAATTTCTTGTTCATTCACTGAACCCAACCGTGATAGAAGATGTAGGAGTTTTTTGTTTTTTTTCAACACATACGGCGCCTAGCAGCTCCAAAATGGTCACCTACATGGTATTAGTAAGCCTCATCATTGCTGAATTTCGGGGGTCATGTAGACAACAAATATATATAATCTCGCGTATCAAAAAAGAATTCAACCCTTCAGTTAATCGTCAAATCAAACATTAAAAATACATGACTAAATATAGTTCATTTAGTCCCCTCCAGGCATCCATACTTGAGTTTAAACCAAAATTAAATTTTGTTTTTAATTTCGCTATGCAAACCTATAGTGATATAAACAGTTTGAATTATTTGAAATTCAGGAACTTATAATATTTTAGCATATTTTTATAGCAACTTATCCTAAATTTTATTTAGGCGAAAAAAAATTATTTGCTCCAAAACCTTAAAAAACTTTTTTTAATGTTTTAGCGATCGAAACGAAAATGGCGGTGAATTGTGTGATTTTGGAAATTTTTAATTCTATTAAAAATAGTAAAATAAGTTTTATATTATTCTGCTTTTCATATGGTAAAATTCAGGCTTTTATCTTTCTGGAAAAAAAGTTGCTCAAGAATAATAGATTTTAATAGATTTTAATTTAAAAAAATACGACTTTGTTTTTCTTTCGCTTTTTCTCTGTGCCTATGTATATATGTCTTTGCATATATACGCTTGAAATAACAATAAAAAAATTAAATACAAAAAGTAACCTCGTTTTCATGCTTCGAAAACCCTCATCACTTGAAAACCACTATTCTAGAATCATACGTGGACCTTTAACATTAACTGTATGTATAGATATGTTTATGTATATATATATATATATATATATATATATATATATATATATATATATATATATATATATATATATGCGTATATGTATGTTTCCAATTGATTTTAACATTACTTATCCATTTCAAGTCGGGGGGGACTATTTTTTCTCTTCATGATTTGTTTGATATATTTATGCCATTCAATGTAAGACATTACAATAAAACTATAAATGTGAATCAAGTAAATACTTCTGTGGCTGTGGAATATTTAATAAAGTTATATATATATATATATATATATATATATATATATATATATATATATATATATATATATATATATCGGTGTGACTCACAGTTTTCTTTAGTGTAAAGATGTGTAGAATTTAATTTTATTTTTCTTAAAATCGCATGCTATCAATTCATAGACCGTGGGAAAATTTGAAGCGAAATGAATAAAGATTTAGAGCATAAAATAAGTGAACTTTTTAAAACCCCGTAGACGAGCAACAAAAACCTGCAAAGAAGCAACGCCTAACTCATTCGATTATTCTCCATAAATAAATTGCATGTATGATTATATCAATATAAGGTAGAAAGTACAAAACTCATTTAACCGTTGTATGTTTATTTGCTTAAGTTCGTGTTTTGTATTACCTCATATATATAAAAAATGAATAAGTTTTGTATTAATTTATATATAAAAAATTAATAAGTTTTGTATTAATTAAAATATAAAAATATGGATAAGTTTTGTATTAATTTATATATAAAAATATGAATAAGTTTTGTATTAATTTATATATAAAAATATGAATAAGTTTTGTATTAATTTATATATAAAAAAATTAATGAGTTTTGTATTAATTTATATATAAAAATATTAATGAGTTTTGTATTAATTTATATATTAAAAAAGTGTATAAGTTTTGTATTAATTTATGTATAAAAAATAAGTTTTGTATTAATTTATATATGATGTTTTGTATTAATTTATATATAATGTTTTGTATTAATTTATATATAATGTTTTGTATTAATTTATATATAATATTTTGTATTAATTTATATATAATATTTTGTATTAATTTATATATAATATTTTGTATTAATTTATATATAATGTTTTGTATTAATTTATATATAATGTTTTGTATTAATTTATATATAAAAATTAGTTTTGTATTAATTTATATATAAAAATTAGTTTTGTATTAATTTATATATCAAAATTAGTTTTGTATTAATTTATATATCAAAATTAGTTTTGTATTAATTTATATATCAAAATTAGTTTTGTATTAATTTATACATCAAAATTAGTTTTGTATTAATTTATATATCAAAATTAGTTTTGTATTAATTTATATATCAAAATTAGTTTTGTATTAATTTATATATCAAAATTAGTTTTGTATTAATTTATATATAAAAATTAGTTTTGTATTAATTTATATATAAAAATTAGTTTTGTATTAATTTATATATATAAATTAGTTTTGTATTAATTTATATATAAAAATAGTTTTGTATTAATTTATATATAAAAATAAGTTTCGTATTAATTTATATATAAAAATAAGTTTTGTATTTATTTATATATATAAAAATAAGTTTTGTATTTATTTATATATAAAAATAAGTTTTGTATTAATTTATATATGAAACTTAGTTTTGTATTAATTTATATATGAAACTTAGTTTTGTATTAATTTATATGTGAAACTTAGTTTTGTATTAATTTATATATGAAACTTAGTTTTGTATTAATTTATATATGGAACTTAGTTTTGTATTAATTTATATATGGAACTTAGTTTTGTATTAATTTATATATGAAACTTAGTTTTGTATTAATTTATATATGAAAATAAGTTTTGTATTAATTTATATATGAAAATAAGTTTTGTATAAATTTATATCTAAAAAATTAATAAGTTTTGTATAAATTTATATCTAAAAAATTTAATAAGTTTTGTATAAATTTATATCTAAAAAATTTAATAAGTTTTGTATAAATTTATATCTAAAAAATTTAATAAGTTTTGTATAAATTTATATCTAAAAAATTTAATAAGTTTTGTATAAATTTATATCTAAAAAATTTAATAAGTTTTGTATAAATTTATATATAAAAAATTTAATAAGTTTTGTATAAATTTATATATAAAAAATTAATAAGTTTTGTATTGTTACGACTCTGCTATCTCCACGGGGAACTGTACAGATATGAGCGCAACGATAATTAAAAAAAAATTACTTCCGGGATTAAAACGTAAATAAATAAATACGGGAAGGGATAATCCAAATTCTTCAGAGACAACGGTAAAACATAAGATAGAAAAACACAACTGAAATAACAAACAAAAGGCCAATTGGAATTATGAATGTAAATTTATTTATAACAACACAAAAATAAATAAATAAAAATGCAATTATTTTGATAATTTAAGGAAGTAATGCATAAAAAAAAATGTCTTGATCGAGAGAGAAAGTTCAAGAAAAATGCCAGATCTCAATACGACATTTTCATACTGGTTATTGTCGTCTGCTCAGCTCAAACAAAGATAGAGTAAGGGAGAGATAGAGAGAGGGAAAGATAGAGAGAGATGTTGCTTCACTCACTGTCTTAGCGACTTTACTTCGTTTTCTTCTTCTTCTCCTCCGATTTCCTTCGAAAAAAAAACTGGCTCTATTTGGAGCCAGTTTTTTTTTTTTTTATCAAATAGACTCCTTTTCCAATATTTATTAAGAGCACCTCCTCATCTTTTATCCACCGCAGTATTACTGCTAATCATATCTGTCCCCAGTCTCGCCGTTGTCGGCTGCTTCCCTCAGCAGCGAGGAGCAGATTGTCTCTTCTGTCCTTCCTAAGCGTACAGGTTAAAACGCCCCCCCCTCTCTCTCTCTCTATATATATATATATATTTTCACCCCCCTCTCTATACAGCCTGCCTGCGTTCGCTAGCTGGTTTCTTTCTTTCTTTTTCTTCTTTTTTCTCCTCTACGCTCGTTAGCTATTCTTTCTTTTCTTTTTATTTTTTTACCACTCTCTATATATCTCTTCAAATCCTCTCTCGTTGTGATTGTTTTCTTGTTTTTTTTTTGTTCTTTTTTCTGACTGAACCCAGACGACAGTACAATTGATGAAAATAAAACAAAACACTCCTATTCTCTCGATTTCGAACAACATATAAAAGAATAATTAATTACATTTTTTTTTTTACTAAAACTGTAACAGTATAAATTTATATATAAAAAATTTAATAAGTTTTGTATAAATTTATATATAAAAAATTTAATAAGTTTTGTATAAATTTATATATAAAAGATTAAGTTTTGTATAAAGCTATATATATAAAAGCGAAAATGTATGTATGTATGTATGTATGTACGTATGTATGTATGTACGCTTTTCCTCGATGTCCACAAAAGGCTTCTTTCAGAGAAGCGCTTGCTCGGTTCACAACTTCTTAAAACTTTTTATATCATCTATAAATTGTAATATCTCAGAGTTACCCACGGAGCTCGTCTGTCTATTTAATTTTATTGTCTTTCAAACGTTAATTATTCGACATTTCCCGCATCGGCACGCGTTACATTCGGTTTTCGGTATAAAAAAAAGTGAAACTCTACTCTACTCACAGGCCGAAAGGCTGCGCGCCCTCCGGGGCCCGGGTGACAAGATCAAAGTGTGGTGTCTGTTCCGGCAGATGCTGCAAGCTATGACTAGCTATGACTAGCAAAGACCAGATGTGGGGGCAACCCCACATGCCTGACCTTTAACCAGCTCCCATTTCCCACCTCTCGGGAGCTGGTCCCCTTTTTCCCTCCCCCCTCCCTTCACTCCTCACATTAAAAATTGGCCTTGTGCCTTATTTGCTCAGTGGGGAAGCAAATAAATACAACAGGCCGAAAGCCAGGTGTCTCAAGAGCGCTAAGTAACGTTTGTTCAATGTCGACTTCGTCATATCAGACTGTAGCTTTCATTTCGCTCCTCCTAATAAACAGGGAGCGGGTTTTTAAAAACAAACAAACCGATTTATTCACCTCATTCAAAACTGTCCCGCACAAAATGCTTACTGCTGAATACCTATCGCCGTCACGTCAATCAAAAACGCGCACCTGTTTTTTTTAACACTTTACTATTTTCTAACTGCGCGTCGTGAAGGCTTCGTTTTCTTTTCACGTTTTCGGGGTTTTTTCACATACCCCGAAAAACACCCGGGCAACGCCGGGTACCCATCGCTAGATTATATATAAAATAGTAAGTTTTGTATAAATTTATATATAAAGAATAGGGTTTTGTATAAATTTATATATAAAAAATTAAGTTTTGTATAAATTTATATAAAAAAAGTGAATCCTTTGTATTAATTTATATATTAACAAAAAATGAATAAGTTTTATATTAATTATATATTAAAAAAGTGTATAAGTTTTGTATTAATTTATATATTAAAAAGTGTATAAGTTTTGTATTAATTTATATATTAAAAAAGTGTATAAGTTTTGTATTAATTTATATATTAAAAAAGTGTATCAGTTTTGTATTAATTTATATATTAAAAAAGTGTATCAGTTTTGTATTAATTTATATATTTAAAAAGTGTATAAGTTTTGTATTAATTTATATATTTAAAAAGTGTATAAGTTTTGTATTAATTTATATATTAAAAAAGTGTATAAGTTTTGTATTAATTTATATATTAAAAAAATGTCATAATATGGGGCAAAGTTTAAATTTTTTGGACCTCTGCGGTCTCTACAAAATTACTCAGACTATTTCTAATTTTTGAAAATGTTTAAGTGAAAGCATGGGTGAACAGGTTTTTACATTTTGGGGGGGAGGGTAGTCATTCATTTGGTACGCATTTATACATGCATGTATGGGACATGAGGCCGCACCCTAAATGCCGCACCCTTTATTGCATTAACTGCATATTTTAAAACTTAGCCTTAAAATTCCACTCAACCGACTGAACATGTTGGAAAGTTGTTGCCGATGTTGCTTCGGGATTTTCGCCAACATTTTACGCTTTCGTGTTTTTGGTTACAGGGAGTTTTTTTTTTTTTTTTTTTTTTGTCGCCGTCATGAGGCCGAAAAAAAAAAAGACAGAAAAAAATGCGAAACTGACATTGCAAAGAGTGTGCAGGAGTCACGATATGAATCACTCCACTTCAGGTATTTCAACTTCGCAGTCAGTGGCAGCTCAGTCGTCTAGGCCAACCACTCGTTTCACATTAAGACGGTTTTATTCGGCCGGAATGGAGGGGATAGGCTCTACTTGCTGAATTTTATTTTATACAGAAATAACGAACATGAGCATAACGAAGATGCATTTATAAAAAGGGTGTGTATATAAATATATATTATGAAAAGGGATATAAATATATATTATAAAAAGGTATATAAATATATATTATGAAAAGGGATATAAATATATATTATGAAAAGGGATATATATATATATATATATCCCTTTTCATAATATATATTTATATCCCTTTTCATAATATATATTTATATACACACCCTTTTTATAAATGCATCTTCGTTATGCTCATGTTCGTTATTTCTGTATATATATATATATATATATATATATATATATATATATATATATGTGTGTATATATCCCTTTTCATAAAAGTATCTTCGCTGTGTCCATGTTCATTTATGGAGGAAACTCATTTCATTAATATCTAGAGACAAATGTTTCATATTCGTCAACACTCATCAGTATGGCTGAACGATTCAATCACCAGTTGAACGATTCAATTCACCAGTTGAACGATTTAATCTGCGGGTACGATTATATTAAACTCAAGCTTCTTGTGAAGATGCCGTCATGACAATCGCAATATAATAAAAACAAAACTTAATTTTATTTTTTATAAACACAAAAATGAGACAATGTGTTATTTAAACAATATTTTATTTAAACACGTTAAATTTGAATGTGAAATGTCTTAGAATATCCGTCATACAATTAAGGCTACTCGAATTTTGATCAACATATAATTCTAAATTCTTTAAAATATTCCAAAGCAACTTGAACTTGGGGATGTTAATGTTAGGATTTTACCTTTCACGTCATTGCGTTTGCATGAATCTAAATTAAACTAAAAATAATCCACATTGTGCATCAAATGTTCCAAAACTGATTAGTTAATTATTTTCGAAAAGAATGCCATGCATAGAAACATTAAAGTAGGCTCATGTTTAGCTTTATATACATGCACCCAGAAATGTTAAAATATGCAAATGAATAAATAAAAATAACAAAAAATCAAATTCTTGTAGCTATCTTTATTTACCTTTTAAAAATTCTAAACATTTGACTGACCGTTTCGTCAACAACTGAACAACCAATAATATAGTTATATATTCTGGATTTTCCATAAGTGCAACTCTTTAGAAGTTCAAAAATTGTGTCCACAAACAAAGCATAAAAACAATGGCGCTTTTTTATACAAGGTAATTGTACAGAGGGAGACAACTGCATTTTACTCAGATATTCGTTCACTTTTTTCATCTCATAATTTAGGACGTTGCTACTAACGATATTTCTATTAAATCAAAACATCAAAAAAAAAAAAAAAAAAAAGCTGCGGCGAATCTTTTAAATGTAACAAAATTGATAACATTAATAATACAAAATGTAGTTTTTACGCGACTATTAAGAGAATCGTTTTCATGTTAGTTTTTTGTTGTTTTTCAACTACATAAAAAACTGAAAATGCAACGTTAGTTGTAGAGGAATTATTTTTTCATCTCCTAACTTAGGATGCTAAAAGCAACGCCAGATCTAACAAGAACCGAGGTTTCAACACGATGATATCCGGGATAAACTTAGTCCCAAAGACATAAGTTCTAATACTGAAAAATAAGTTAATAAATAATACTACAAAATAATCTATTTTATGGGGATCAAATCTAGCTCACAAAAAGGAGCATTTTGAATTTGGACAACAAATAGCTTTTGCTTCAGTCTGAAAAGACTTATTTACCGACTGAAAACAGAAAATATGACGTTCGCTATTAGAACAGATACATTTTGAATTATTTCCACAAAATTAAAAAAAAAAAATTAAACAAGTGAGAAAACTGAGTTCTTGGTCAAAAATGATTAAAAAAAAAAGTCTATTCCCAACGCGAATCATTTCAAATCCCTACAGTGCCATACCCAACGTAAGATATCCTCGAATTAGTGTTAAATTTTTATTTTTTGTTTAAATATGGTTCTGACAGATATGACATTC
The DNA here is from genome assembly GCF_053919585.1 of Euprymna scolopes. Lineage (NCBI taxonomy): Eukaryota > Metazoa > Mollusca > Cephalopoda > Sepiida > Sepiolidae > Euprymna > Euprymna scolopes. The sequence goes on along the minus strand of NC_136503.1, from coordinate 120,893,259 downwards.
TAATAGTTCCTTACTTGTCACTCCACGAGTGCAAAAGTAGACACAAGGTTTGCTTTTAATGCTGAGAAAATTTAGCTCCTAAAATGGGGACACTTTGGATTGTGATAAAAATAAAAAAATGCTAAATTCTCGACCTAGGACAGGAAAAGAAAAATATAGTATCAGAATAGATACTCCACTTTGATCCTAGTGAAAAGGCTTCAACTGTAGTTGAACCCAAACGAACAAAAACCACGAGTTTACGCACCCAAATCTAGAGGTCATTATTTAGGGTGGGGGCTAGTCAGGTATTAAATAAAGGGTCATGATAAGTCCGCACTTAATTTTACCCTAGTTGTACGATGCTTTTTTTTTTCTTTCTCTTAGGGGTGGGAGAGGTGTCCTAATTAAAGTTTTGTTAAAAACATTCCTGTTGTTTGCGACTGCATATCTCCATCCCTAAGCTACCCCCCCCCCACATTTCTTTTAAATGTGTTCTCGTTTTCCTTTTCTTCATCCATGATTCTATTTGCCTACTCCTCGCATATCCTCCCTCCTATTTTTTCATCCACATCCTCTCCATCTCTTCTTTTTCCTTTGTCCCTTTCCTTTTCTGCCTTTGCTTTCTTCAATCTTCGATTTCTTCTTTCTCTTCTCCTCTTCCAATATTTCTTCTGCAATACTTTCTTCCCATTCTCTCCCTTTTCATCTCCTTCTCTATTATTCCTCCTTCCTTTCACCCTTTTTACAACTCCTACTCATCCTACATTCTCGCTATCTTCTTCCATAACCTCCTCTCCCACTTCCCCTTCTCAACCTCCACCCTGTTTAGTTCAAAGTTTTTTTCTTTTTGTTACTTGAGAGAGCTGCGACCCTAACTCTAACATTTCTCCCGACCCCCACAAGTCCAGTGTCCTCTATCAATGCCCCTCCACTGTCGCCACAATCTTTCAAGGCTTTGTTCTCTTTACTTTGCTTAGAAAGAAGAAAAAAAATCTTTTTTTTTATATTCACTCTGACCCCCACCCTCCCCAGTGCTTCACCTCCTTTACCCTGTCTCCATCCCTCCCTGCTATCCCCGTTAACGAGGTGGTAGAAAGTTACAGGTAGGCGCAGGTAAACCTACACCGACCCTCACGCACCACTACTTCTCTACCCAACACCACCCCTCTCTATTATATAAGTAGATATATGTAGGTGTTTAAGAATATTCGCCTAAACTGCGCCGTCTTCACTGAACCTAGGATATTCTGGACAACGGACACTTTGGCTCAATAAGTTGACAGCGGAGAGATTTTTGATCAGTGCATTAATCAAATATAAGTTAAAGCAAATAAAAAAAAACCCATTAAACTAGCTTAATTTACGTAAGCTTTAACAATGTTAATTGTGACTTAAGTAAAGGTTCAGAA
>NC_136503.1:120804368-120884368 GCF_053919585.1 Euprymna scolopes | reverse complement strand
TGAAAAGTTTATTCACGAATTCCAAATCTTAAACGATTTTAACGGAGCCTTTTTTTTTTTTTTTTTTAACTTTCTGCGATACGGATAATAGGACAACCTCCATCATACAAGCTAATTAGCTTTAATTTGCGCCCATTGGCATCTTTGTTTTAAATCATGAACTTGTCAACTCAAAGTTGTACTTATCACAATTGAAAAAATAACACGTGGAATTCGTTTTTATTTTTATTTTTTTTAAAACAAACGTTTGAAGCATAAATGGGAACAAAAATCCGAATTTTCTCCCATCCGATTGGAACTTCCAGAGTGACTAGCCATTACCTTTCTAAACTTGACTGTGACTGCCGATTCTTCTTTCTCATCCGTTCTCGCCAGCCTCTCTCGTCCGGAACGCCGCCATCCACCAATACTATATACTCGTCGTCATCGTCGTAGTGCGGTTTCTCCAGCGTGGTTGAATTTGCTTCTGGTCCATGTAGACACCGCTTCATGACTAGATCAAACTCATCCACCCTGAAGAATCCCTATCGTCATACCTCTGACCCCCTGTTGTCTATCTAACCGCCAATATCCCACTGTACCTGTTTCTGACGGTACACATCTTCGATTAAGAACTTTATTTTTTTCTCGATTAGCAAAAAAAAAAAAAAAAAAAAAAAAAAAAAAAAAAAGCTATCCTGAGCTTTAAAAAAGTACGTTTTAATGTCTGCCTCTTTTCAGGCTTCCTTTAACTAACCCCCTTAGTTTTAATTAACCCCTATATTTTTTGTTCTGTCACCTGCAGTTTTTTGTTTGTATTGATAAAAATATTTAATTTGTGGCATAGGGACACTGAAAATCACTAATTTCGTGGAAATATTTGATAAACTTGCGACCTGAAATAATTTGAATTCAGTCTTTAAACTTGCTGACAATTTATTTTTCCTATTATCGGGTTATGCTATTAAATTCAAACAATGTTACGAATTAGATCCGTAAAATCTTACTAATCGATAATTGAGTACTTTTCTGTAAAGAATGGAACCCAGTTCCAGTGATGGAATCTATTTCTGACTTAGAATCTTAGGTCGGTCCCAAAGATTGAAGCATTTCACGATTTTAAATCGTAAACTTTTAAGGAACTGCTTCTAGATCATTCGTCAATACTGTGGACTGAAATCCTCGTGTCCATTCTTTTTAACTAGCATCGGTTGTCAGTTCTGGAGTTTAGATTCTTGTAATTTTATTTCAGGTCGGCTAAAAATTTGCGACAACTCAACTGAATTTCAAATTTGCGAAATTGATCTGTTTTGCGGTTTTTATTGTTTTACTAACAGCTTTTTTTATGTTGACTTGTCCATGTTCAGTTGATGCTCTTTATTGTGCTGCTCTTTGAATTATACCATATTTGTCGTTAAAGATTATCAGTTTAATTTTTGCTTTGAATAATCCGTAATTACCTCCTTTAGCTATCATTTGTGCGCTGTATATCCAATAACTTGTGACTAACCAAGAGAATTTCTGACATTTCGATGTCAAATCTAGAGCCAGTTCCGAAAATGAGCGAAACAGCTTACAATTTGAAAATCATTTTAAGATTGTATTTTTCTGCGGCTTATTATTATTTTTTTTTTTTTTTACCATAAACTTCGCATGCTTAACGTTATTTATTTATTTATTTATTTTATTTTGCTTTCTAATCGTAAGCGGTTTCGCCCATTTTGGTTGTTGAATAAATTGATTTGGAGACTGCATGCAGTTTGCTGGGTGCTCTTTTAGAAATAGGTATCTATAAATCAAGAACATAAGAAACAGTTCTAACTGCAAACGAGGGGAAAGGCTGAATAAAGTTCCGATGTTTCTACACAATTCAAAATTACAAACTAAAACTTTATGGTTACGATAGAAAAAAAAAAAAAAACTCGAAATATAAGTTAGGTTCGTATTGTGTAGATTGAAGTTCGTTAACGTTCCCTAGTGGCGGAAGTGTTCGGTAAAACTCTAAATTGATGACGTGAGTACGGGATTTTTTCAAATACTTATTTTTGAGAAGTACCATTTTTGCCACTTGCTTTTTTAAAAACATTTTGTTACATCATTGATTGTAGTGACACTTTTTGCTTGTTTTCGCACAAATTTTGGATCTTGCTTTTTAGAATTGAATTCGTAACCATTTTCCATATTGTAAAATTGTGTACGTTTTTTTAACTTTACAATTGAATTAAAATATGGTTTCTGTTATTTTAGCTCTTAATAGTACTGTACGGTAAAAGTAGAGAATTAACACAATTTATAATAGAACATATTAGAACGGAGTTTGTGAATTTCCTGTTATTAAATTCGCCATGACACTCACCTTACCTGCAGATCATGACAGCCATTAAATATTTTAAGATTCTGTAGAGAAAGTGACAGGAGTGTTAACGTTAACTTTATAAGTTGTATTCATATCTTAGTAAATGAATTTTTTTCAGTTAAAATATTCTGCCCTTTGACAAGACTTTCTCTTGTGTTTTCAGTTTAAAACACGAAAATACATGAACGTTTTAATGTCCCAATTTCCAATATTTTCATATAAACGCCATGTGCTATTTAGGTTTAATCTTTCAAGAATCTAACATCCTAAATGCCGATTCCGTTTCCTTTTTATTCATCTTTTTTCTGGGCACTTCACGTTTTATAAAACGCGAGCGGAAATCAAAACTCTCACGCAATAAAAGCGGCATTGTTTTAAAGGAAAAACAATGCCGCTTTTATTGCTTTTCTTAGTAAAAATAACTTTTTCATCGCATATACATTGGATAAAATTGATATTAAATAATAAAAAAAAATTTAGGGTTTGTATTACTGTACACATGGATTCGAAGTTGTCAAAAAAAACAAATATATAACAAATGTTATCAAAGGCAAGATAAATTACTTTTCTACCAAACTGGATATAATTTTCGTGTTTTTATTCAATTTAACATGTTTATTCAGCTCGAAAAGCATAGTGTTTACCAATGTATTGGAAAATTCAAAATGGCGGCCGACTCTCTCTTTAACACGGTAAGTTCGGGAAAAGGTGTTATAAATAATAAACTAGACAAAATACTATTAAAAAAACACCGAATATATGTCAAGTTATGTCACGGTAACATATATTAAGCGAGTTTCTAACAGTATTTTGTCTAGTTTATTATTTATAACACCTTTTTCCGAACTTACCGTGTTAAAGAGAGAGTCGGCCGCCATTTTGAATTTTCCAATACATTGGTAAACACTATGCTTTTCGAGCTGAATAAACATTTTAAATTGAATAAAAACACGAAAATTATATCCAGTTTGGTAGAAAAGTAATTTATCTTGCCTTTGATAAAATTTATTTGTTATATATTTATTTTTTGACAACTTTTTCGAATCTGTGTACAGTAATACAAACCCAAAATTTACTTCTGCAAATAATTTGCAACTAAATTATTCGCGTACATTTTTATTTAGCTAGTTATATTTTGACTTGTTTATAAATTGTTTATTGTTGTGAATGTAAAAATCACTGTTTAAATACATGTCCTTCAATTGACGGAATTCTTTTAAAGTTCTTAATGGATTTCCGCTCAAATCTCTGTTTCTCTTAGGAATTTCAACTCCAAATCCGCATTGTATACTAAATCACTAGGGCCTTGTCTCCTTGTTCTTAATCGGTATTTTATTTCTTACTCCCCCCCCCACTCTTCCTTATCTTTTACGTTTGTTTTGTTTCTAGAGTTTTCCCCAACTTGCGCTGTCTACTCTTATTTCCCCTTTCATTAACGTTAACTCAAAGTGTTACTTCAGCCACGCAAACTTCGCAATACATGATAGCGTTGGATTTCAAACGATGATTCTCCAACTCTCACTTGCGCTTTGTGCGCCTTAATTTAAACTTTGAAGTTGTTTAGCATATTTTTAGCTGCTCTCTCCACACGTTCACGCAGTGGTGCGACCTTGATCCCTACCCATCAGTTGGAAGCTCCCCCACCCTTATCATTGGTTATTAGCAATTTGTAATAACTAATTTCGTATTCGGGCAGTTAACGATTGAGTTTCAAGATTTTCAAAATTCACTTTATTGAAAGACAAAACAATTTTATCCAAAACGTGTGCGAAAATCAAAATGTTTTATTTTTTAAATTTGATACTTGTGTTTATTTCTATTACGTAGATTGTTTTCATCTGTTCAGCTTTTACCATATAAGCGTCTTTTTTATCTGTTAAGGATAGAATACTTGCAGAAGTCGTTTAGAATTTGGTTGTCAATTAATTCCTTTTACGTTTGTATTATTCACCTACATTTTCTGTGTCGTTTCAAATTCGAAAAGTTGCATATCAATATAAAAAAAAATTACATCGGCTGAAACGTTGTATAAGTTTTAGATGCAAACAGTTCAAATAATACAAATGAAAAAAGCATAAATTTGGAACGTAATTGTCTGTTCAATAATTTTCCAATTCTATCAAACTTTAAAAAAATGTAATTTTTATTTTCGTTTGTCCAAGACTTCCCAATCAATTAAAATTTGTCTTTTCGTTGTTCAATGACGCAAATGCAATCTAATATTACTTCAGAATTCGGTAAAATTAAAATATTGATAAAATTATAAGTTTTTGTACAAGATTCTAGTTTTTCGCAATCTTTTTCTTTAATGCAATTTTGTTTAGTTGAAAAAATATTTTTGAATGTCAATTTGCGTTATAGTTACGCCAGTCATGACAATTGTAAACAGGTTATACAAGGCATAATCGCATTGACACACGAGTTCTCGTTAGATTAACCAAGTTGAGGTAAATCATTACCAGATGTGTAACCAGTTGGGAATACTAGGCGGTGTAAAATCGGATTGCAGGTTGACAATTGCAAAATAGGCCTTACTTATCCTCTTACTTAAACTCACGTTACGATAAAAAAACAAATTTTCAACTGAATGATGAAGAGTATTATGAGAAGATTTAAAATAACGAATGAAATACAGTTTGATTACTTATGACGGCGGTTGAATGTCAAGTGAGAGTTAGGAAATAATTATTTGAAATCCATCTGACATTGGGGTTAAAGAAGACCATCATCTGTAAAATGTATTTCTCCACTTGAAATGTATGCATAATGAATGTTAGACTCTTTCTGTATATTTTCCAATTTGCATAATGGTTAGCATTTGTTAGTGGATAGGTATACTGGAGTTCAAATCCTTGACAGTTATACTAAACAGCAAAAAAGGCACTGAATTCTTGTTAAATACCCACAACTGTAAGGTGAGGTTCCTTTTCGGTTTTGGTAACAGTGGTACCCCCTCCCACTCAGAGTAACCAATATATATATTGTCTTGATTGAGAACTGTTGAGATTGTCCCACTAATGAGACACATAAAATGTGGCACATATCTTGTTTTCCAGCGAGTCTTCCTAATAAAGTCGCTCTAAATCTCCATTTTTCATAAAAAACGTTTTGCAGTGAATATTCCACTTACCCTTTATCCTCCCCTCTTGATTCCAAATGCTCAGCAAGGGAACATAACGGACAAATCAGTTTCACTCTAAACATCTTTTGTGGTTTCTAATTTTCTCAAGTTTAGGATTCTTCGATATGACAATGGTGTGTGAAAAATATTTTTTTAATACAAATGAAACTTTTGAATGAACTTAGGTTTGAATCGATTGTTTATAAATTTCCTTTTTTGTTTTTTATTTGTATCTTAAACCCTCCCCCTTTTTGAAATTGAAGCAGTCATTCATAGATAACTTTGACCTTAGTCCACACTCAGCAGTAGGGTTACCCCAGGCGACTAAAAATAAACGATTCTCTTACATAAATCTTCATAAGGATAGACTTTCTAGAACAATAAAATAACTTTCATTCTAACGCATAAAAGTACGTTTTGTTCTCTGATCAAATTGCAAGCGAACAGATTGTGACGCTATTTCCTGTGTTTATCAGCAATTACGATGAGACCCACGTTTTTAAACAAAAAGCATCGCTTCCCCCTTCATAGAAGTACAAACTGCCCTCAATTTGCAGCCAGTAACTCCTTTGTTGGTCGAATGTTGAGTCTGTTACCTGCCCTCCCAAATCAAAGGTCGTGGGTTTTAGGGCGAACAGGGGTCATGATTAACCTGTGATTATGCTGACTAGTTGATTGTACTGTACCATTCTGGGTAAACAATTAGGCGTTTTCACCACCTATTTTCAAGTCAACATCATCAGCAAAAACAAACTTTTCTGTGTGAGGGGGGGCACAATAAAAACGTGTCGTTCATTTCTTTTAGATGTTATTAATCAACTTCCCCCACATAAAACACAGCTACCTTTTTTTATTTTGATAAATTCTATATTCGATTTTAACCATTTCACTAGCAGAATAGGTTACTTTGTTTTTCCAAAACTGTAAATGTTTTTCTTTAATGCCTATTAACGCCACAGAAAATTCTAATGATTCGTTGCTGAAATTTTTCATAAATACATGACGGTACATAAGAAAAGTCGGCAAACACGTGTAAAGGGGAAACTCGTGTTCGACCAAGGAATGTTACAAAAATATGTAATAAAGCAATCTGAGATATACTCAGAATTGCTTGTCGATTTAACTGAAATAAGTCGATACATTTTAATTGAAACTACATTTCTATTTCAAGAGTTGTCATGTTTTGTGATACTATTCTATGGACTTCTGCTCCAGTACGCATTTATTAAAACTGATGTTTGTATAAATTTAAAACTAGATTAGATTTTAAAATTTTACCGTGGTAGGCTATGGAAGTGTTTCTGAATTTCTACAGAAGGGTGCCGAATATGTGCGTAAAAAGAAATGCCGTAAAATTTTGTGATTTTAATGAAATGTTAAACTCGTAGGACAGAAATTGTTTTTCAACATTTTGCTTCTGTCTGTAAGGGGATGGAACTGGACGATAGAGCAATAAGAAATCATAAGGTGTTAGTGACTATTGTACATAATAGTGATCCTCAGTGAATCCAAAGGAACGCCAGGTCTTTCTGCCAGTCATAATTATGGAAATTATTCAAAGTTTTACCCAAATTGTTTATGCAAGATGAATGCCTGAATGAACTTTGGTTTTAAAAATGTATTCAATACGTAATAGCATATGTGCTATCAAAGCCAGTTAACCTGGTCTTATTGGCAACTAAGTAACCTTTTACCCCGATGCGACTGGGTTGGGCTAGCATTAATAGATAGTTGAAGTGGAAGATTGTTTTAAAGAATTGTTTATGTTTTTAAGTCGCTTAGAGTTAAAAAGAAATAACTTTTGCTTCCAGTTTAGATTCTTTCAAGTTTCATATAATGTTCTGCTCGAATTCGATGTCTGAAATAACTTGTAATCGTGGATATCTGTTTGATGACCATGTAGATCTAATTCTGAATGAATGGATATCTGTTTGGTGACATGTAGATCTAATTCTGAATGAATGGATATCTGTTTGGTGACCATGTAGATCTAATTCTGAATGAATGGATATCTGTTTGGTGACATGTAGATCTAATTCTGAATGAATGGATATCTGTTTGGTGACATGTAGATCTAATTCTGAATGAATGGATATCTGTTTGGTGACATGTAGATCTAATTCTGAATGAATGGATATCTGTTTGGTGACATGTAGATCTAATTCTGAATGAATGGATATCTGTTTGGTGACATGTAGATCTAATTCTGAATGAATGGATATCTGTTTGGTGACATGTAGATCTAATTCTGAATGAATGGATATCTGTTTGGTGACATGTAGATCTAATTCTGAATGAATGGATATCTGTTTGGTGACATGTAGATCTAATTCTGAATGAATGGATATCTGTTTGGTGACATGTAGATCTAATTCTGAATGAATGGATATCTGTTTGGTGACATGTAGATCTAATTCTGAATGAACCTTCTTTTTCTATCTAGAAATAACCTTTTGCTTTTTGCTTGTATTTCTAACCTTTTCACGGGTGAGTATTCGTTTATTATACATTTTATCAAATTTTTTTGCAAATAAAATTTGAAATATTAAAAAAAAAAATTTTCCAAGTTTATTTTAAATGCGTTTTCTTTTAAACCCCCAATGACCAGTCATCCAATGAAGTTAGTTTAGGAAAACATTTACTTCGGGTAAAAGATAATCTATTTTTAATCTTCTTAAAAATCTATAAAATTTGCATGTCTCGCAAGGTAAGAAATCAAACTTCTTCCCTCATCCAAGACATCGATAAATCTTCCATTTGTTGCCGAGCTTTTCTGGGGGAAGTCACTATCAGCAATAACCACTTTCAGTTGCACAGACTTGACCTGCAGTATTTTGTCCATGACTCTACGATTTGAAGGTTTTTGAAGCATGTGTAATCATTCGAGATTTCAGTGAGAAGTGTGCTGAGTGATTGCTCAATGGCGAAAGTATATTTTTATGGAAACGTGGATAAGCAAGAAAACATGCTCATAAAAATGACGCAAATACACCATTACGGTTAATAGGTTCGACCATAATTTTGTAATTTTTTTTTATTCAACCAAAATAATATGGTCGAACGAATTTCTTGGATCTAAGGCTAACGTGTTTGTATCATTTGAAGCTTTGGAATTTGTCTAAGCAGCATATGACGTATCTATGTATACGGTCTTAAACGTCGGAATACAATTTAAAAGTGGAGTGTTTAACCCAGAAACTCGATAGATTTAATTTTATAGCCTGCACTAAAATATGTAGGTTAGTGAATAATTGGTCAGTGGTGTTCGTGTAAAGAAGCCTTTCCTCCACCCACGCCAGCAATAAACCGTTGTGGTTCGACTAAATGACATGAAAATAGGACGTGAATTGTCTAAAATCAATCTCGTCTTTTTACTCGGCTAATGCAGAGGGGGTATTCGGAATTTAATAAGCAACAGACAGGTAAGCAGTTAATTTAATTTTATGCTAAATTGGTCACCACTCAAGTGTTAGATCGTCATCGCAGGAGGATTGATAACAATGGGTGAAATAGGCAGAAGACTACGGCTTGACAAGAATTCGTTTACATTAGACTTGAAGACTACCCTGCTGTAAACAGTTGGGAATCAGTCTCGTGGTATATTGTTCACAGGTTGAAAAGAGTTACGGATACTACATTGAAAAGACGGGAAGCTGATATTTCGGAAAAGGGAGGAAAATACTGATGCGAAAAAGTCATTTTAATGACCCCCCCCCCGGCCCTGCATTCGTATGTGTACCATCCGATGTTAGCATTCAAATGTAAACAAAATTGGAAGGAATCTTATTAAATGAGATACTAAAACTGGGTCAATCAACGTTTGCTTCCTTAAGGCATTTTTTCTTTTCTCAAAAACTTAATCCTAGAATTTCTCTTACCCTTTCTCACTCGATTCAACCACCAATAGTTTTTTTTTAATGTATGTGCGATCATTTAGAGAAAGTGTCTCTTTTCCGTTAATTTACATATTGTCTCCCTATGAAAATCAGATAACATAACTTCACTTTTTTTCTATTGGATTAAACGAAACAAAACTGATTTGTTTAGGCATTTCACTATTTAATTCTGTTCAAACCTTCATAAAGTGCTGGAACAAATAAGGGTGGTGTCGTGACACTTCCGGTCTATAACAGCTCCTACATACGGCTACCCAGATCGAGATTACAAACAGCTAATCATATCGGCAGCCTTAACTGAAAAGAAATCCCGTGCAATTTTAATCCGACTTATATTTTATCGTTAAACATGATCCGATAGTCTTAAAGTACGTCCATTCAATCTGCACGCTTAACAATGCAAATGCTATTTCAAACTTAAATGTGTAAAACGGACGGCTCATTACAACTGGATCGTGACAGATATACGGACGATCTATAGACGAATCAGGAAATTGGATCGGTTTAAAAAAATTTTTTATCGCTTTTTCAGTTGAGAATAAAGTTTTCCTTCATATTATGCTTGCCTTAAAAGTTTGTTTTAAATTTAAACGGGCTTTTATTTTATTTTATCATTGTAGGGTCTTCTGATCACGCTTACTTATTTAATAAGGTAAAAAAGGAGGGTGTTTTTTATTTTATTTTATTTTTTTTTTTTAGAAAGACATGCATGCCAAGAAGTTCATAACACGATCCGTGATACCTTTGAATTATCTGTAGAAAAAAAATGCATTTTCTATCTCCAACGCCGTCCGTCAAAATAGAAATATTTCCATTTTTGTTACGTAAGAAATTAAAGTTAAGTAGTATCTTAACGAAACACAAAAGGCGATGCCCTCAAAGCTCCATAAATGAAACTTGAAATCAATCTGTCGTAGCAAAGAACACTTCACTTCAGTTTTCTTAATAACCATCATGATTGCCTATTTACAGAAGTCGTCCGAGGAATAATTATCCCGAGAAATGAGGAGCATCCTACTTTTAATTAGGCCAGATCTTTTAAATTCAGATTGCCAATATTTTTAAGGAGCAAATCATTTTTGTAGATGCATGTTTGTTTACAATGGTTTTAATATTCCAAAATAAGTTGCGGCATAAAATACATTTTAAATATGCAAATGATTTGTCTTTAATTTTTACGTTTCTAAACTTTTTAACGGAGATTGAACATTCGAATCGTTTGTAGTATTTTAAAAAAAAAAAAAAAAAAAAAAAAAAGTAATAAATATTAAATTTTTATTTTGTGGTTTTATTGCAACAGATCGGAAAACTTTTTTTTTTTTTTTTTTTTTTTTTTTTGCGTTGCTGCGCCGTGAAACAGGAAGGCCGAAGACTGGATCAGCCTAAACACTACTAAATAGTTCAGTATAATACTGTATACATCTTGACCGCTGATTTTTCTGGAGTCGATGATGTAGGGGAGTGCGAGTAAAGCTATACACTAGAATTTCAATATACCTTTTAGGAAAGTTTTTTATCCCAGCGCAAAGTTATGGCCTCCACGTACCAATAGCCGTTTTTGTTTCCTCAGAAGAGCAGCATTAATTGTCTGTTATTCTGCTTAGCGGAATATCCTACAGGATGCAGTGACGATGTGTATTTTTTTTTTTTTTTTTTTTTTTGCGAATAAATTTTATTTTCAATAAGCGGGTGTGGTTTTTAATTGAAAAACGAAATTATTTTTTAATTGGGGATTAAATCGCTAATTGGCGTAGTTTTGGGGAAGTCATCTAACGTACGGTGTAATACGAAACGGTCCAATTATATTTATTATGCACTTGCGGACATTCAACAGCGGCACCTTTCATATGTAATAGTGTGCATTTTCAGGACATTAAGCATGTGTGGAGACCCCGCTATAGTAGTGTAGCCTTTTTGTTAAAATTATTTATCCAAGTAATCTGGTTAACGTAGTGTCAGAATATATCTGGTTATTACGGTTTTTATAGAATTAAGTCATTTAACTTTTTTTTATTTAATAAACCATGACACCTGTACGTACGTTAAAGGCACTAATAAATTAAACATTTTTAAATTACAATTTTGAAAAATCGTGTCAAGGAGGCTATTAATACAGGATATACAGTCCAAAGAATCCAAATGACCCGAAACCTAATTTTATTCACCTAGCTATTAACACAGTAAAAAAAATTAAAAAAAACAAAACAAAAAAAACATTAAATTAAAAGATAAAAACAGGTTTTCCTATAAACATACGGCTCAAAAGCGACATCATTTAATTTTTTTTTACGTTGTGTGTTCAGTGATCGGGAGATCCTATTAATTAAAAAAGAAGATATGTGATAAGGGTTATGACAACAGCATATTCTTTTCATTGTTTGGACTGTCGAGTGTGTTGATATCTATTTGCTTTTATATAGTGATGTGGTTCTTGGTTGCTTAACTGTCTAACTGTATCGGATATATACTGGAGTCAAAACAATGAAAAGAATATGCTGTTGTCATAGCCCTAGTGATAAACTATTACGAACATTAAATTAGCGTATCTATATATTAATAATGTTCGTATTACGTGATCATCACGCATTCTCCACGTTTAATAAATAGGATCTCCCAATCTCAAATAATTTATAATCTAGAAACCGTGACACACGTATGTTCATGGTACTACTGTATTGATATATAGATATCACTACGGTGTTGGGGTTCGAAGATGAGGATTAAGTACTACGTGTGGTATTTACTCTTATTGATCCAGCTAAATATAACTATTGATGAAATTTACTGAAACTAAATTTCTATTTGAAAAAACACCAATAATTGGTGAAAATTGTTGCTGAAGCTGATGTCTATCGCGATTCTGATTAGACGACTATACTCGCCGATGGAACAGAGAGAATCGCACTATTTTATGTGTAAAACATGATGTCTGCATTTGCCTATAATTTTTCAAGGTTTATCACTTGCTATTTTTCCTATAAGAATCTTTTCTAGTTTTTACTATTAATGATATTGCAAGGAGGAGCTACTTTTTAGATTTCCCAATTGATATTAGAGCTTATATTTTTTATTCCTCTCATACATACTTTACCGGCATTTAAGCACCTCCATATTGAATAGTGGGATTTTGTTGATTATATTTGTCGGAGAGGCACAAGGACAGAAAATTTGTCCGAGTGCATTTCATTGGCGTACTTGTAAGGCAAGCACATTCGTCAGAAGCAGGGACTTGTTGGATTTGAAACTTTTTCCATCCTGTCTGAGAGAGACTAGTGGTTGATGTACCAGCCTAAATGTGACAAAATTTCATACCTAAACGAATTGGTTTTGTAGAGATAGTGAGTCGGCAGATGTGAGTTTTTTTAGTTAAGTTAATGGATCCCATCTTCTTTGCAGCAGCCTTGGCAATGTCTTATGCGTTCATGTTACCTGTTAACGTCAGATGGAGGAGTTTGAATGGCTATTAAGTAGTGTTATTAGCCATGACAAAGGGTTCGAAAAATTTTATAAAATTGTTGATGGAAAAGAGTTTTGTCTTAGCATGTAATCCCGTTGTCCAATTCCATTAAAGATTATAACGACACTTGATTTCCTGTAAGCGTACGCATAATTTTTTTTCATTTTTATTTCCTGTTGATCTGCATATAAGATTTATAAGATTAAACAATTAAACTTTTTTTGTTTATATATTTACTATACGTGTAATGATGGATTTTTCTATTTAACAAAACATACCAGTGAATCAAAATTATGACCAGGTAAGTTTTAAATTACTAGTGATAATAGAATTCATCCTATTAAAAAAAATACTGAGTCGCTCGTCAGAGATTGCCTGGGCGAACAGTTACGAGAAAATCTGAGAAAATACTAATCAAAAAAGCATATTGAGAAAAAACAAAAAACGTTAATCTAAATGAATAAATGCAAAATTAGCCCATTTGATAAGATCAAATTATTGTACCTGTTCTGATATTACACTTCATGTTTTCTATCCGATTAATGAAGGAGAAATACTAAACTGAAACAATTTTTTTTCGTTCCAAATCTCTACCCATCTCTAGGAAGATGTATTTTATCCACTTTAAAAAACTACCTGGTAATATCTGTGGTGATAGAAAATAATTTGGTTTTAAACCTGTAAATGCAGTTATTCTGTTGCTTGGTTTTGCCACAAAGAAATCCCACTGACGTAAAAAAAAAAAAAAAAAAAAAAAAAAAAAAAAAAAAAAAAAAAAAAAAAAAAACTATAACTTAAGAGTTTCCCGGCGTTGCTCAATCATAAAATACGCTTAAATATGATATACGAAATCTGCATGAATTAATGTTATTATGCAATCATCTGACTCTCCCCGAGCCTTTCTGCGACCTTTCGTCTCGATGGATATGCAGTTTGAAAAAAAAAAAAAAAAATACACACTGAGTTTTATGAATGAGATTAAATTTAACAATTTAGAGCCCATCGAGACTTCAACCTATTGTTTCTTTTTTTAAACTAATAAAGAAAGCATTGATGTACGTACTCATCACGTGACAACATTGTCATTCTAAAAATCAAATTTTTTTTAAACTAAGGGAGTATTAATTCATGAGGAAGCGATAACATTGTCTTCATTCACCATTAGTAAAGTATAACGAAATTCGAACTACAGAAATCAAAATTAGCCTTGTAATGGCTACGATTTACTATTCAAAACGTAAAAACTTTTTTATAAAAAACTACTTGATCAATTTTCGTGACTTTGGAATATATTTTCGTTCTGTGACGTGGCGTACATCAAATCGACGTTAGAAATGTTGACTTAAAGTTGTTAATTTGTTTCAGAGTTTAGAAATTATCTATTAAAAAAACCCTGAAAGACATTACTTAAGATTTTTAAAATAAATTCTTATAAAAAAGCATAAAAACAATGTCATTACGTCATACAAGAATTGATTTGAATTCCTAAATGTCTATGATGTCTCTGTATATGTATGAATTTTCGCCATCATACTAAATTTATTCGAATATTTGAAACTGGTTTAAACCTCCGAATCATTAAATAAAAAAAGGAAAAGGATTATCGCTGTCAATTTGCGTGATTAAATTAGAATTCAAACTAATGTTGACTTGAAAATATTTTTTTTTCTTAAAGATTTTCAAATTCGAATAAACCTCACGAATCTAATTAACTATATGTTTTTTCGAATGAAATGATAAAAATATCAATTGTAAAACCATTGGCTTTATTTCTCTTTTACTCTTGTACATTATTTACATTGACCGGCATTTCATCATTCGTCTCTACAAACGTTACACTATGCTTTAGATAAACACATGTACTACGCGGTGTTGTACATGTGAAACGCCGAAGAAAAACAAAAACAAAAAAAATACTTGATTAGCTAGGTCGAAAGCAATATCTATAGTCCAAGTCCGAGGCGTCACTGGGTGAGCCATTGTCATTTGGCCAATAAATGGTTCAAACAAACATTAACGTACATTTATTCATATTTTGAAGTCGATTTACAATTGACAAGTTTTTTTTGTTTTGTTTTTTCTTAATTTTTGACCAATTAGTAACTTTTAATCGGCTGAAAACCCATAAGAAACCGTCCACAAAAAATTTAATCATTTGATCCGCCTACGACCGTTCCGCGATCTTTGATCGCAGGGGATATAGAGTTTGAAAAGAAAAAAAAAAAAAAAAAAAAAAAAAAAAAAAAAAATGGAGATCTGCGGAGAGAACACTTGTTAAAAAATTCATATTTCATGAACTACTTATGTTCATGGAATATTTTGAAATACAGTATGGAACTTAAATCTAAAATACGCTAAGGCAATTTCATTTCATATCTACGTTATCTTTTTTTCTTTTTTTGTTTTTAACGCTGAAATCATTCAATCGCCGAAAATATAATGGCTAAAAGGTGGGGAGGGGGTAAAAATCATGATTATGCTGTTTCGAATGTGAAAATTAAATGCATTCTCTTATTAATCTGGTCGGCCCGAAGATAATATCGTGAAGTCTGTGCTCGCATGGGCATCCATAGTATAGAAATGTCACAAACTCCTACAAAATTTTGTGAAATGTCCTTGGGGGTTCGAAATAGACATGTTTCAACTCGATACAAGGCAAAGAGGTAACGGCAATAGCAAAGAAGGATGACAAACACAGGTGAAAAATTAAAGACGATAAAGTTTTATTAAGGGAAAGCTGTAAATCCTATGACAATGGGGATCGTAAATCAGGATCATGAGAAACGAGAATAGACGTTTCGCGGGGTTGAAATGCATGCGTCCTTGAGGTACCTCCGGTTTGTCCGGGCCGTGTAGACGGGGTTTGATTTTAAAAACTGTTAGCCGGACATCAACGAAGTACTGGACGTCAAGCGGCACGAGAACTAGTGACTGGACGTTAGTAGGCACTTATGGGTTATTAATTAAAACAAATTCGACTTAAATATAATGGATGACAGTTTCCAAATTAAAAACCGGAAGCCATAAGCAAGTAAACTGTTTCTTTTACCTGTAGATTAGTGTTTATCTCTTATAGAGTGATTTTGTACTATCGACCTGGCTAGATAAGTATTGCTTTTTAATAGTTGAATAGTTTGTGCGTGAGGAGAAAGGCAGGGCGGGATAATAAGCCTGCGCACATACGTAAATATGTAGGTCACATATTCCGAGCCCAACCGAGCGTCAATTTGGAATGTCTTTTTTTTCTTTTTTTTAAAAACTGCTAAGGTATACCATCCTCCCATAAGAGTCATTGTAAAAGTTAAGACATCGGTTGAAAAACAAGATCGAATGTTTATATTTTGAACTGCATTTCTTTAGTCAAAACTAAACATTTAAATTGTAATAACAACCATATCTATCAAGTACCGTAAATGTAGGTGTGTACGACGCTCTCGGGTTTTGGATCTTGTAGATGCTGATTTGGGGTTTTATAATAACTTACAGGGGGGGGTCTTTGGCCGGTCGTAAAATACGCTTAAATATATTTTAATTACTGCAGATTTCGTATTACAGAACCTATTCTTTATTGATTATATATTGTACTGATTTCAAAAGTAAAAAATGACTTGAGTGCCATCAGTTAGAATTGAAACCAAATATTTGGCGCCCCAGTCGCGTTAACTACTCTTTGAATTATTGACAGATAGATAAAGATGTAAAATTCAACCAATTCAAGCTATGGTAAATCTGTGCATGCGCAGCTTCACTATAACTTATGTGCGTGTTGGTCTGATGTACGGTCCTGTGCAGTTGTAGAAAGTTTACTCGCACCGGGTTTCTCCCCATTGTTTAAGAGGATTACTTAATTGTTAATCGCCTCGGGCGCCCCTACCGGGAAAGGAATAACGACGTCTTTTACACATTTTGTGGGACAAAGAGTGCTGTTTCAACTATTACTTGTGCCCAACTCCCTAAGGTAAATGATCTTTACAATTTGTTCTAATACAGCGTCCTCTCCAAACGTGTTGATACTTCTGCAATTAAACATGTTTACTTTGAACAAATGTAGTTGAAAACTAGGGACTTTAATTTCAACCGGAACGAATACAAACGTTCGGCGACCTTGGCGATGTAATCTGCATCTCGTCCACGGACTAATAGCATTTATAGACATGTCGAATTAAATAATATTGGGAGAGTTTTGGAAACTGATGCCTTCTTATGCTGAACGCAGACTCCGAATCGGATGAAAACAATCATATGGAATAACTATGAGGCAAGTAAATCATTTCGGATTTTACATGTAACGATTTTACATGTAACGATGATACATTTGTCTGGAAAGTTAATCCGGTCTAACATTCTAGAGTTCTGTTACTTAAATGCTTCAATGTCAATATTCGTCCCTACTAAACGAAAATCGCAGAGAAACACGATATTTAATTAGCAGTGTGCTTGCAAAGAAGCTTCCATTATTTTATGTTAACCAAATACGATTATAAAACGCCCAAAGCAAACGAGGTGCAAGTAGCCTATTTTTTGTATGGATACGTTGAAAATAATCAAATTACATTAAAAAAAAAAAAAAAAAAAAAAGATTCACGCAGTAAAAATTTTCATTTATAGTTTCATAATTTTCGTAATATATAATTACGAGTAAATGCTTATATTTTTGGTATTTAACTTTGTTGAATTCGCTTTTAATGTCGCAGAGGATTGTGCGAAATGGACTGCTATTGTTGACTATTGAGGATTCGAATTCTTTCCACATGACTGGCTTTACATTAAGACAGGCAATGATGTGCACTGTTTGCGAAATCAGTAAACATGAATTGGCACATGGGAATAAAAAAGGGTTATTTTATTACAATCTTGGCTTTAAGGTCGTTCATGCGTGATAGGTGGGTTGTCGAATATTTCGACACACATCAAAACATCACTCTGGGTGATTTAACAGTTACCTCTCCCCTCTATGTACAGAAAACGAAAAAGTGCAACTAATTTTTAAGGAAAATTCCGAAATAACACTCGTTTTGGGCTTCTTGTCACGTGATCAGAAGAGGTGAGGCTAGTGATCTCCAAACTTTTGCGTCACTATAGACTTACTATGGGAGTGTAGACATTCACACATTTATATATTCCAAAGGTCCATTTCTTGAAATTATTTCCAACTGATTTTCAAAATAAATTTGCAAACGCTGCGAGGGTCTCAGATGAATTGCCAAACCAAGTTAGTCAAAATGACATCTGCATTAAAAAAATCATATCACATCATTTTCCAAAAATATTAATTTTTCTACAAATGACTTTTTCGTTTTTCTCTTCTGAAATTTCTGGGAATAAGGAACTCTTTACTGAATCTATGAATTTTGTTTCATATAGAAATGTTATTCTATTTCTATGCTTATATAAGAAGTAGAGCTGCCCAA
Source organism: Euprymna scolopes (assembly GCF_053919585.1). Lineage (NCBI taxonomy): Eukaryota > Metazoa > Mollusca > Cephalopoda > Sepiida > Sepiolidae > Euprymna > Euprymna scolopes. The sequence goes on along the minus strand of NC_136503.1, from coordinate 120,866,148 downwards.
CCCGACGTTGCTTAAGATTTTATTTGTAAATATTTGTGTTCTATAATCACGCCCTATTGTACTGAAACTGAAAAGGCAAATAATGGACACGAACTCTAAGAGAACAAGGTACTTCCCCTTTATTTTTCTTTTTAGGTGTTTAGGAAAAGATCTACATTAGCAAACTGCTGAACCTGATTAAGTTTCCCTTTTAGAATAAATTTTAGTGAAGTTTATTGTGAATAACATTGTACAACACTAACATATAAAAATTGGTCAGTAAGAATCAAATTTTGAATTGTTACATTAAGTTTAATCTAATTTAAAATTCGGTCAACACGAACTTATGAATTGATCAGATTCTTGTATCCAATATAAAGGTCATATATCTACGAAATAAAAGCGCTTTTTTTTTGATTCACCTGTACTCAACTATCGTCTGTCGTTTAACCGCCCGAGTGACTTCATGAGAAACTTTAGAGGGACAACAAAGACAGCTGCTCCTGCTAACATCTGATCAGTGAAGCATAAAAGATGATTGCGATTAAGAATGCGCTATTTTGGGATATGACGCCATTTCTAAATAAAAAAAATACAAGTTCTTTGCTCGGTTATAAAAAAAAGCAGGTCGAACTCAACTTTTATTAGTGGCCATTAAAAACTAACTAGAAATGAATTGTTAAACATTAGAAAAATAATACTGAGATTTCGTACAGACGCAGTCAATTCTTTTATTTTTTATATGACAATGGCGAATACAAGCACAAAGTAGCCATACTACTTGACGTCTGCATTTAAATATTAATTAAAACTTAATATTCACACGACTTCTGTCTCTTTATCCTGTCGCAGAAAATCAATTAAGCTAAATACGGCCCCCATAAAGACCCCTTACGCCTAGAATTGTGTTTCAATATCCATAATGATTACTTAACTAATTTAGGGGTGAATTCTGTACATCCGCTTTGGCTTGTTATTGATGAACCATGCGTTTTCTTTAGTGTCACATCATTCACATTGCAACTTTCGTCTCGTAAATCTACTTTGTTATTTGCAATCAGCACGGCACAAGGACAAAAAAACATTTCCAATTAATTTTGAATGTTTGGTTAAAGCCTGTAAACGTAATGTTCAAAGAAACCGTGCGACATTTGAACCAATGATTCAACAAAAAATCGCCGGAGATATTAAGCTAAAATAGAACCGCATGTAAATATACTTGACTTTGCATAAAGAGTTTCTAATATCGCGGGGTCTCCATTCGTGCCGGACTTACATTAAAATAGGTTTTATTTTATCTGACAATTGAAAATGATAGGAATAAAAAAAAAGTAATGTTAATAAGGAACAAACACAAAAGGGTTCTAATTTATTTCCCGATAAATACCCCCCCCCACACACACAATTTTTTTTTTCGTAGCCATGTACCACGTCTCGGAGATGAGGGGAAGGTAGACGCCTGTTTTCATGTCCCCTCGACGTTGAGTATCTTTGAATCTCGAAGTAATGTTATTGGATTCTTTTCCATTTTTGAATAAAAAAAAATGTGAAAACATTCATCATCTAAGGTTGAAAAAAAATTCACACCAATTGTTAACTAAATGTTACCGGTTAACCTTTAAGGGTACATAAAATTCAGGTCCAATCGCGTCCCTAAAGGCGTGTATTCGATCGTCATATTTTTTTTTTTACTTCCTCCCCCTCCAAGACCACCCAAAACGTCGATTCCTGTCTCATAGTAACCAAATTTCTCCACGTCTCTTTATTTTTCAGTGGCGCCTTCATGCGGCAACAATTTGCCCTATTTCTAGCTTCTAGAGCCTACACCCGATGTGAACTCTTATATATTATTCTACTTGATGTAATCTTTGTTATTCGCTGTCTTAAAGACCTATTTGTCTTTCTGGGGGTTGCCATGAAAGTTGTGATATTGTTTTGGGAGGGGAGGGGGATATGGATAGTCTGAAAAATAGGCTTGAATGATATGCTGCCCAGATTAGCTACGTCGTTTACTCCCAGTTCCTATATAGAAGTTGAAAAAATGGAGCCGAGGCTGCGAGAGACTATTCTTGGCGAGCGTATAATTATATTTAATTTTTGTAATTTGTTTTTAAATTTCAATTTTTTTTTTTGACAAACATCTATAGGAATAGGGGGTGAAAATTTATAGCCTGGCTGTAACTAAAGGACACCTTTCTTATCGAGAGATTATGAAGGTTCTGCATCCAAGATGCGTATCCTCCTCAAGTAACTCAGCCATATTGTACCACACTAGCACATCCAGAATAAACCATGTTGACAAGAATAAAAGACATTGTTCATTTAAATAAACATTGTTCATTTAAATAAACATTGTTTACTGAGAGAAATAAAGTGTATTCGTTGATCTTTTGTTTTTATTTATTTTTTTTATTTCTTATTTTATTTATTTCTTAGTTGGTATTTTCCGCAAATTCGTCTTCAGCTGGCGGATAGTGAATTTCTGCACGATCGCCTAAAGTCCCAGAGGCTGGTTTTTCGTAAATAAAAAATTAAAACGCGTAAAGCTCCAAGCTTAACTTTGTAAGACTGCTTAATGTCCCGAGCTTTACTTTTTGGGAAGCCACCTAAACTTATGCCTGGATACGGCTTTCCGTTAAACCCTAAAGCCTCGAGCATGCCGTTGTGTGAAATTGCCTCTAGACTGCCATTGTGTGTAATGCAATTATATGCATAGGTTAAAAAAAAAAAAAAAAAAAAAAAACTTCGGTATAAGGTATCAAATGTTTGACACCAAAGAGATCCGGTAAAAACGGAAGAACTCGTGCGAATGCTGTCAATCTATTTATTTCGTTATTTCGTATAGTGTGGAAAATTTTCATACGTATTCAAGAGCCAGACTGGAAATTGTCGTGCTATGGAGAATTCTAAATAAACATTCGCGTGATTTTTTAAAGTAGTTGTTGTCGGGAAATAGATTACATTATGATTAGAGTCGATTTTTTAACATTGTCGTGGAATGAAAATGATTATAATTCAAATATGAATTTTTCATGTTTCGACGTCAACAAGAATCTGAAGGCCTCATTGTATCTCGCCGTTGTGCCTGGGGATCGTTTGGAGTTAACATGGAAAGACTGGTGCTGTATATTGAGAGCCCTACCTGTGTATGGTTTATATGAAATAATCTTTAAGGATCATGGGGGTGGGGCTCACGTGGTTTGAAATACATTAATTTCTTTGTCAAAAATGACAAACAAATATTCTTCGCCAGTATTCGCACATTAGCCATAGAAAAGTGTGAATCAGTTAAAATTAAATAAGAAAATTTTTAAGTAAAAATGTATAAATTGGTATAGAAAACTGAAAATACATTTTTTCTCTAAATTCTCCATATGTTTTATATGGGTTCGCCCGGCATCTGGTTACTTGCTAACTTTTGTCTGGCGAAAGATACATGTGTGCTTGTTGTCGATGTTATACCTACATACTTATGACTTTCTCATGGAACAAAATTCTTTAAGGCGAACAATTTAAAATAAATAAAAATGAATTAATAAATCGTGCTCTTTAATTTTTTTAACCTTGTAGAGATGTTGACGAGTAACGATCCAATATTCATCATGAAAATAATTTCATTTGTTTTTTTCAAAGACTGGCGTCTTGTTTTACGGCATATCGAACCGTTTGCAAGATTTAATTCCAAATCCTTTTCTAGTTGTATCGTTTCTTGCAGACAAGTCTAATGCGGGATGATATTGGATTAGAGACAGTGTTTTGGGAAATTGTTAGTCCACCATATTTTGTTAATTATCTGTAAGAGAATGTTGAGATGTGTCTGGCATGTTTTAGAAATTGATAGTGGATGTCGTCTGGTCCGGTAGCTGTATCTTTACTTTTATGAATTGCATTTTTTTTTTTTTTTTAGTTCTGTTATAGTGAAAGATGTTATAGTATTTTGTTATTGGATGTGAAGTTTTTTTTTCTGCGTTTTTATATTTTTGGAATTTGGGGGAGTAGTGGTTGGATGATGAGTTCTGACTGAATTTGCGATTATGTTTTTCTTTGTCTATAATTTGTCTACCATTTGGTGTACTTATATTATTTATTGGTGTTCCAAGTGAAGGTACGGAATCTTGAAAGATATTCATAATATGGGAATCAGAGGAAACCTAGCAACATTTAACCTAGAATTCCTATCCCACAGAACATTTCTAGTATGCTTAGGAAATATAACATCAGATCAATACACACAAGAAACAGGGGTACCACAAGGTAGTGTACTATCTGCCACCCCTTTTCTAATTAAAATCAACGGTATAATTGAAAATGTTAACATGGGATTCGAAAAAAAAAAAAAAAAAATGTTATTTGATGATTTTTCAATAACTTGCTCAAATATGCCAACTATTGAAAGACAAATGCAACATGGCTTTAACAAAATAGATCTTTGGGTTAACCAAAATGGATGCAAAATAACTTTGGCATTAAATGACCCTTAGAGGTTGAAATGCCGTTAAACAAACACTCACGTCTAATGCATATCCCTTGTCATAAAAACAAAGAAACATGTGCATAGTGATCTATCATGTACCAATCAGTGTATATATAGACGTAGCAATTGTATCGATGCAGAGATTTGAAACCCGAATGATCGGTCACATTAAAATGTGATTCATTAATCATTAAAAATCCATTAATCTTTGTTGCAATATTTTGGAGTGCTAATGGGGTATTTATTTAAATGCTGCCCACATCAGCATTATGTGGCACAAGGCCGGAAAGTGGGAACCCCGCAGGCTCCCCTAAAGGAGGGGCACTCCTGCAATTTTAAAAATTGCCTGAGTAACTCCGTCGGCATTCCCCGGTCGGGGCGCCTCAGGCAGCAAGCAATAAACTTGCCCCACCGGAAAGCCCGGTGGCAAGGCCTGGGAGGGTGGACCTCCTAGGTATTACCCAGGCGGTGTACCTCAGTCCAACTAGTGCTGGGCCGGTTCCCAGCCCCTCACCTGTTGGGCCGAGTGTCATGACATGTACTACCCTGTCTCCATGCAGTCGAAGCCGCTAGGAGACATCCCATCAAAACAGTTTTAATGGAGGTAAATATTTATTTTATTTTGCAAAAATAAAATTTTACAAATAAAAATGTGGCACAAGGCCGAAAAAGGGGGATGGTGGTTAATGTTGACCTAACTAACATTAGTTAAGTTAACTAGACTCTTCCACCAAAATACCAGAATCACTGTGGACATCCTACTTAAAACCCGAAAATTACAAATATATATATACATGTGGGGGGGGGGATAAAAATCTTATTTACAAAAATCGAATGAAAAATATACAATGATAAAAAGTGGTTAGTAAAAAGAACCTCATTAATAATTGTGGCAGATAAAGTTTTGTCAGTCGAAAAGATGTAGGTCCCACGAAAACTAACTTTATTCAAACACCACAAAAATGGCCTACATCGCTGGCAAAACAGTCTATCCGTCACCTAATGGGGCCGGGATTGGGGATTATCGAACCAAAAGCGGGAGACGCTGGGACAGGGAAAACCAAAAAGGGGATTGGGACGATGACAACATACATACTCTAGCGAAGTTAAAAATCGAACAAAAATGCCTAACTAGTCTACTTTAGGAGGTCCGATGCATGTCTATGTTTGATCAGGTCACCCAAAATCCTTAAAAAAAAAAAAAAAAAGAAAAAAAAAAAAAAACCCTAAGCAACTCAAAAAAAAGAAATTCAAGACTAGCTCCATTCACTTTACACAGTCGCGAAATTTTCACCCACCTGTCGTTGAAATTCACAGGAGCGAGTTTCACCTTCTCCAGCTTAATTCGCATTTTCAATCGATATTTGAAAATGAGGACAAGCTGGGGAGCAGTGAAGGTCTCATCTCCGTAAACCTCCTTCTGTCGCGTCGTCCAAATCACGCCTTTCAGAACTGCTAGTAAACACAGAAAAACATAGCGCTCTTCATGGTCGGTGCCCAGTTGCAGCACGGGGAAACCGACTCCAGCACAAAAAAAAACCCCGCTCGCTTAGCATGCGAACCGTCGGACGATTCTATTTATAAACGATGCTGCTAAGAACTGACGAATCAAATTAATTCACGTTCTGCTACCAACCAATCAGAAACCAGAATTGCTTCATAAATATTAAACCTTTTCTGGAGCAATTTCGCATGTTCTTTCCACGGGTTTCGACACTGTAAGAATATTTTGTTCTGGCTACGACAAACAAGTAACCTCACAGGACTCAAAATGGCGACTACATTAAAAATGTAGAGAGCTCTATTAGCGAACATACATTTTTATTTTCGTGTACATTTGATGCTTCAACAAACAATAATTTTCTTGTCGATCGTGGGGCCACGGCACATGTGATTACAGAGGAATCTGATTTTATCAATTTTGAACCCGACTTTAAGCCACAGAATCATTTTGTAAAACTAGCTGACGGGAGTCGAGTCAATGATATCGTTTTGAAAAGAGGCAATGCGAAAATCTCGCTAAAGAACGATGAAGGTGAACTGTTTTTGTATTCTAGAAAACGCTCTTCTAATCCCAAAATTTAAACAAAATATATTTTCTGTACTAGCTGCCACAAAACAAGGTGCAAATATAAACTTTAGCCCCAATAAATCAAAACTGGTATACCCCAATGGAACTGTATTCGACATTAAAGAAAATGGAAGACTATATTATTTGAATAGCGTAGTCCCATCAAAAACCGCCTGCCATGATCTACAGACATGGCATAAAATTCTTGGACACTGCAATATTCCTGATATCAAAAAGTTGCCGACTGTAGTTGATGGAATGCAAATACAAACATCAAAAACCTTCAACTGCGACGTCTGTACACAAGGGAAAATGACAAACTATCAAAACAAGATACCAGACAAAAAGGCCAAAAAAATCCTATCAATGGTGCATTGTGACTTCTACGGTCCCGTAGAACCGATGGCCAGAGAACATAGATATATGTTGAATTTCGTAGATGACCATTCAGGTTTAATAATGATTTACTTTTTAAAGAACAAATCTGATACCCTGCTAGCAACTAAGAAATATCTGGCCGACATGGCCCCCTACGGTGAAATCAAGTGTATTCGCTCTGACAACGGTACGGAATTTACCAATAAAGACTTTGAACTTTTACTAATTAACCATCATATCAGGCATGAAACATCAGCTAGATCGCCACACCAAAACGGGACTGCTGAACGTGCGTGGCGGACACTTTTTGAAATGGCAAGATGCCTACTTCTTGAATCAAAACTCCCTAAAAACCTCTGAACAAGTCACCTCCCAGGACTTGTGTGTAACAGCGAACCATCTGAAACTTTTCTAAAAGTCAAAATGGCTTACACTTCTACAATCTTTATTAAAAAAACATTAATCATTATTTAAAAAAACATTAATCATTATTTAAAAAAACATTAATCATTATTTAAAAAACATTATTAATCATGATTTAAAAACATTAATCATTAAAAGATTTTATTCATCATTATTAAAATTCATTAATCATTAAAAATGTTATCATTCTAAATTTTTATTAATTATTAAAAAAATTAATCATTAAAAAAATCATTCATTCTAAAAATATTTATTAATCATTAAAAAAATTATTAATCATTAAAAAAATTATTAATCATTATTAAACAAAAAAAAAATGAAATGTTTATTTCTTTTTGTAAGTAGCAAAGTAAGGCAGAAGCCACCATTTAAAAATTGTTGAAAGACAATGACGATCCCATGTGAGTATTAGGAGGTATAAGGGTTGCACAATATCCAACCACGCCTATCCTGAACCGGCATTGCTGAAATAACGCAGGCAAAGAGTACAGGACTACTGGAAACAATGTCGGAATAAGCAGAGCCCTCCTACACTCAAAACCTGGTATTCCAAAAAAGTCACCCATTTTGTATTGATGTCACTTAACTTCGATTAACGTGAACCAGTGCATCAACGTGATAAGGCTGCATTAGAAAATTCATGACAATTACTTTTGCAGGTGTTGCTACTCCTCACATTCTTGTTACCCGGGCAACGCCAGGCAACCTTGCTAGGGTTTATATAAAATGAAATACTTTTGTTGGGTTGAAACTTCTGGTCACCGGTTCTCATTTTCACGTATTTAACTTCTATGAACTGGCACGTCTGCCAAATGGGCCAGGTAAGCAATGCTTTTACTTGAAAATGAACCACGCCCAAATGTTTTCTTGTCTCCCTCCCCTCCGGCCTACCACAAGTAGGTTATGTACAAAGTTGTCCAACTTGAAAGCAGCTCACTTGCTAAATCAATTTTTGTAGCACATGAATTAAAATTGTAACTTTTTTATATCTCGAGCGTTAACCTCCCATCTCTCGTCATGACAACGAATCAACTTAGAATATTTGTTAATTCCGGTCCAGGATCATACTCTCTGAAATGTCTCACGCTTATTTTGTTCACAGCCTATATTTATGGTAACAACACCTTTTACTTTAAACTATAAATGTCACGCGAGTAAGAAAACTAGAACAAATATTGCTTTCGACTAATTTCCAAACGTTTCTCGTTTAAAATCATGTCGCCCATAACGTTTACCATATACACTTGGAGAGCGTTTGAATGCCTTCTAGACACTATTTTTAAATGGCTAAGGTCTTTCTGTACAAGAGTTTGCTAGGACAATCTGGCATGAGGATACTTTTCCGTATAATTAACCCCTGTTCGCGGCCCAAATAGTATCTCGCTATGACCAACCGATACTGACCCATACTGAAGAATGGTGCACCTTCAAGTAACAGCACAAAACCAGATACTCTAGACTAGAGAAAGTCTTGTTCTGGAATCTGATAAAACCAAGATACATAAAAGAAAAGTGTACTATAATATTTAAATATTAAGTTGTGAGAGGAAAATTGTTCCCAACTTTTCTAATTTCGGGTTTTTAAACCCGAAATTAGAAAAGTTGGGATCATATTGAAAGAAATATTGAACCTTGCAGCCAACCTAAAAAGAAAAGTATATCCTTTTACATAAGCTCTCATGGTGTCCTGCAAATCTAACTGATTGAACTTATTTAAGATTTAATTTGGTAGTCTATTTGTATTTCTTTCAAAGGGCCTAGCCATGAAGGAAGTCTTTAATTGTTTTAAATCTTTTTAAAATTATCCACATGTGTATCAGCGATTTTAGGGAATCGCTGTCCTGTCGATCGCTATGTTCGAACTCGCAGGCCAATAAATCTTTCCAAGTTCGCAAACAATTTTTGTTGGCTTTAAGTTATTTAGAAGTTATCAGTTTTCCCCCAGATGAAATTTTATCCGTCATCTTGAAACAATATTCGGCATTTTAGATTTTTTTTTTCTGTAAGCGGAACTTGTTGAATTCTTTTTAACTAGCGAGTTGACCCCGTTGTAGACTCCCTCTGTAACACTCTAAATTAGATAGTTATTGATCCAAAAGTATGCTATTTTTTTTTTTTTTTTTAACCAGTGAAATTTCTTGTCCTCAATTTTTCAACGAAGAGTATATCGACCCCCAGCCGCATCGTTGCTTACTGAAAGAATGTTTATTTTCTTTCTGACCTATCGAATTAGGAACCCAAACTACACACCCAACTTTCGAAAATCCCCGTTCAAGCTAAATGGAATGAATTACTTGAAGAAAAATCGTTGAACGAAAATAAAGCGTGAGCGGCATGAGACGACGGACAATCGGACATAACCTATATATTAAACATATGCCAACCTATATATTAAACATATGCCAACCTATATATTAAACATACTTGATAAACCAGAAAAGAAAACGAGTTAAAAATCGTAAATTAATATTTTTCGATTCGACTTACATTACTTTAGACATGTACTTGTCACAGCTTGAGTAGGTGTTGTCCATACATGTTAAGGATACGTCTTCGACAATCAGTTCAGAATTTGGTGAATCTGAGTTGGCGATCACCTTGCTGTTGTCGGCTAATGTATTGTTCATCGCAGTTCTAGGCTAAATCTTAAGCCATTAAACATCAATTAATAGATATTCCCCAAATTTTAATTTCTCTATGGGTATTGTGAATGGTTTTAGAGCGTATATTGGCACATGGCCCTTTAAAAATTCAGACGTCAAATCTGCATTAAATTTCCTCTATAGCAATTAGATACCAATTACTCTTCTTGAATCCAAATCCTGTAATGGATTTTAATTCGAATAAGAATTTAGTCACAACGTTTAGTATATCGTTATATACGGCTTAAAATGAATGCACAACTTTTGTTCGAGAATTAAATTTTACCAATGTTGACTTTAACAGCTTCGATGTTCATGACTGCCCTTCCAGTTAACTTATATTGGGGATTTAAAATAATCACCGTTGAGAGGGATCGGCAGAGATACGTTGTTTACTAGAGTAGCTTAAAACTTTAACCATTCAATTCGTGTTTGTCGCGAGGATATGAAAAATGAAACTCCCACTCTATTGCCGACCTTAGCTAAGACTATATCGCTTTAAACAAGAGGAAAAGCACGACTAAAATAGTCAGATTCTAGTAAATAATGGGCAATCGACAATATCCCCACTATCAAACAATCATGAGGTTGTTTGCACAGCAACTGAGAAAGCTAACATGCTTGCTTGTCAGTTTGCCTAAAACTCTACCTTGGACCCAGCAAGCCATTCCCTTCCTGACAGAAACCACGCTAGATGATCTAAAGATCACGCCCTCCCAAGTACATGATATTATAAAAAAAACCTAGACAGCTCAAAAGCATGTGGACCTGACCTCATCCCGGCTATGCTATTAAAAAAATGCTCCGCTGAGGTCGCTCCTGTTCTCTCTAAACTCTTTAACAAATGCTTTAACGAATCTTGCTTTCCTGGCTGCTGGTAAACTGCTTCTGTGGTACTAGTTTACAAAAACTCTGGCGAAAGAACTGACCCATTAAATTATCGCCCAAATATTTGAGTCCTTAATTAAACTCTAGTCCAACACGTCACAGCTGCGAAACTTCTGTCAGACCACCAATATGGATTTAGGCAAGTCCGTTCTACTGCAGATATTTTAACTGTAATCTCTGAACGTTTATACCAAGCACTGGATAAAGCAGGGGAGGGCAGTAGCCCTTGATATATCTAAGGCTTTTGATAGGATATGGCATGAGGGTCTTCTGATGAAAATAAAATCCTATCGTATTAATGGACAGATGCTTAGCATAATTAAATCCTTAAATGAGAGAAGAATCCAGGTTGTCCTCGATGGGCGTACGTCCAAAAAAATTGATATAAATGCGGGTGTGCCCCAGGGGTCGATTCTTGGACCTTTGTTATTTCTGATATTCATAAATAACTTACCTGATAAAATTATCTCTGAGATGGGTATATTGGCTGACAACACCACGCTCTATAGCAGGCACATGGAAAACTAATGAGCACATATCTAAGGTAATGGTTGAATCTCTAGAGGAAGATCTTCAGTCTGTAGTGGAATGGGGACATAAATGGATGGTAATGTTCAATGCTGCCAAGACAAAGCTCGTTTCCTTTAATAATTACATGAAACCTTACCAACCACCAATAGCTATGGCTAGAGATCCTTTACCTGAGAAAACTTCGTTCAAGCTCCTTGGCTTAATGTTCACAGGAAACATGAGTTGGAATAAATACATCGAGATTATTGCTAAGGCTGCTGCAAAGAAAGTGGGCTCTCTCTATCGTGCTAGAAAGTTACTTACGTCTGAAAGTATCTTGCACCTCTACAAAGCCACCATTCGGCCGTGTATGGAGTACTGTCACATTTGGGCTAGTGCATCTGCTACTAGTCTCTCGCTCCTGGACAGGGTCCAAAAGAGTCGCCAACCTAATAGGTCTTGAACTGTCATCTAAACTTCAGCCCCTGTCCCACCAACGAACTACAAGCCCTTGTACCCCCTCGACGTAAATACCTCCGACCAACCCGACAAGCAGCAAAGTCCCGCCCCTATACAATTGAGATCCCTAGATGTAAGAAAACCTTTTACTCTAATAGCTTCTTCCCCAGAACTGCTGGACTTTGGAATTCTTTTCTGGGTTCCTGCTTCTCCAACTGTACTGACATGCCGAAGTTTAAGTGTAATGTAAACGGACATCTTGCTGCTAAACTCCCTACATAGTACCTCTGCAACGTACGTCCCTGATAGTAGACCTCTACATCAAAGTGGCAACGTGCCTTGTTTGGGGTGAAAATGTAATAAAAAAGAAAAAAAAGCCTCACCTACTCTGATCGAAATGCCTCGTGCTAAACAGTGCGATTGACCTTGATACGGTTGGTAGATATTCTCCAATTGTTGCTAGCATTGATTCTTTTTACATTACTGAATTACAAATTTGAATTTAAGGTTCGAGAATTTGAGAGGCAGGCTGATTATGTGGACTATTCAGACTACTGTCCTAAGAGTTAGTTATTTATAAGAGTTATTTTCATTTTCATAAGGTTTCAGTTGATTTAACCCCCGACCTTCTCCGGATGAATCTTGTCGAACTCTGGAATCTAATGAATTTCTTCCTAATGGGTCGATAAACATTGTCGTCCCGTCAGACGAGTTTTTATTGTTTCTTCTCTCACTTAGTATCTGTCATGTGTGACCAATGTCAATTTTCTAACTCCATCTAACCGGTTTGGATGTATGGCATAGGATTTCAATTCTTAGAATAAAAACCGAAACTACTTTACGAGTGCAAGATCAAGTATCGTCATTAAATGGAATTTTCCCACCATTGATATTCTCCTTTATTAGGTTTGAGTTGTATATTAAAGATGCGGTTAAGAAATACAAATTGAAAAACGAAAATTAGTTTATAGAATATTGGATAAGTGAACATACTAGTAGAAACAAGGGCAAAAACCACATCATTGGATGAAGATATTTCGGTCGAGTCGTCCAGTCATGTTCGTTTGAAAGTATCCATAGCCGTTTGAACATTGGGTAAAAATGAATTTTTCTTTTGCTTAGAAAAACCTGTAAATGTATTTTCCGATAGTATGCTTTATTTTCTGATCCTGGTTAGTAAAATAGAATTTCTAAATTGATACAATTTTTTGTTTCTATCCAAAGTACCCTTTCAAGGAGGAGCTGGACTTTCCCCATATTAAAAAAAACTGATCTCGTGGAGGTAAGTATATAGGAACGAATCGACTGAAATATCTTTTCAATTTTGATGAGTTTGTGTCGTTTGTTTTTCCACATTTGCATTAATTTATATAATTTACGATAATCACAGGCTTCATTACCGGGACGGTGTCATACTCAGCGTTGCACGGCAAAAACGAGGAAGCAAAATCCCATGCTAACAAAAGTTTTGTCGCTACATGATTTGTTTATACCCTTTACGAGCATCTTCTTTGCTCATTCCCAGTAATTTTCTATTTGGAGATAATTAGAAATAAGGTAACAAGAGGATGAATAAAAGAGGGGCTAAACGCTACTCATTGCACTAAAGATGACCATCAGTTTATCGTTCGTTTTACATGTTCTACAATATGTTGGTCTTCTTTCGGAAATTGATTTCAAAACTAAACTACTTTTGGCCAGGGTTTTGCTTATCCCTCAAGGCCATGTTTATCACTTATTCCTATATTTTCCTTGGTTTTTCTTTGCTACCTCAACTGTTCCCCATCTACCCCAACAACTCTTCTATTCTTTCAACGTGACTATGCCATCAGCTTACTCCTCTGCACACATTTCCCTATACTGACTTAAGATACTCTTGAAATAATCAGAACTAAACTCGCTTTTAAGACTAACATTACAAACTCATCGTATCATTCTCATAATTTCTCCATGCAACGCATATCAACCATCATTGGCTAGGTTTTACTGGGGTTCACTAAGTACAAATACTTGATAAACTTTTGCCGTGGTCGACATTAATGCTTGGTTAGCAATGGCATAGTTCAATCCACATTTAATTCTTGCAATGATACTAGCACCTGCTCAACCATGTGCTCAAATAGGATCAAAATATTGATCAATATCTAACGATTGCTTTTGCATGAATTCAGATTTCAAATGATCGATTGTATTCACTTTCTCGTATCCTGAGCCAAGAACACATCACGGCTAAGGGGTTAACTAACAACTTATAAAATAAATAAGGGGCATCATAAGTGGGGAGTTGTACAGTGAAATGTTTGTTCACATTACATTTAAATTTCTGCATGTTGATGTAATCGGGGAGCAGGGAGTTCCAAAGTAAAACTGTCAGATGAAAGAAGCTATGAAAATTAACTATTTCAGATGAAAATTGGTCATTTCTATTCGGATTATACCCTGTTTTGTTTTCACGATGTTCCGACTGATGTAAACTCCGATCTTCTTATGGTCCATCTTTTCGACCTTGGAAATTTTGAGTTTGATATAAAGATTCCCAAGTTTGAAAAGATAAAAAGATATACCATAAGATCTGAGTTTACATCAGCCAAAATGTTTTTTAAAAATTTCATTTTCATTGAACTTTATACATCTGTCTAATCAATGTTTTTTTTTCCCTTCAGCTGCTGATAGGACTTTGACTTTTCTACACCCAAAGAAAAATGGAAAACTGACTTATATAATGGAAAACTGGTGACGAATATATCTTACTAGGCATACCAACCCAACACTTTACGAAAGCATCATCCAAAATTAGAAAGGTTTTATCTGCAATTTTCGTAGGTTTTGAGGCAGTTGACATCTAAACTGTTTATATGAATCGAAAACCAAATAGATTTACAAAGTATTCAATTCTATTTTTTAATAGCTCGTTAAAGTGACATATGTTCACACACACGCGCACACACACACACACACACACACTCGAATGTCTAAGGTTTGTCTGTATGGATTTGTGAGGACAACTTGGCATGAAGATATTTCCTTACAAGTAAACCCCAGCGAAATATTCAAAATGATATTCAAAGCTCAATATTTCCTCAGTATGACCACTTCACACTGGATTCTACAAAGAATGATGCACCTTTTCAAAAAGGTATTGCTTTTAGTAACAGTACTAAGCTCTATACTCCAGATCAGATGTCCTGGAAGTGTTAGGCCCAGAAAGTCGACCGTATTACTTTTTTAGAACTAACAATGAACTAAAATGCAAAGGAATTAAGAAAACCACCTTTGCACTACTTCTACATAACTTTTGTATTCTAGAAAATGTCAAATTTAGGCTTCATGGGCCTTAAACACCGATGAAAGTTTTTTTTTTTTTTTTTTAAACTGACAAACTGCATATAACCATTCTGGTCTTAGCTAACAACTTAATTTCTATAATTACTTTCTCCCCTCCATCTGGACTGATGGAAGAGAGGGTTTGAGTTAGATTTTCGAAGATTTCGATTGGGTGGTGTTCACCCGGTTGGTGTTTTGTTTAAGTTTCATCACCGGGTAAACATTCATTCGCTTGCTTTCTTCACTGTCGATTTCCAAAATGGCTGAACATCAATGGATTGAAACTGACTTCAGTATTGCAACCTTAAACGTTCAATTAATCTATTAAATTCTTTTCATTTTGTAAACGTTAATAAGTTTTAAGAGGCAAGCATAATGCGATATGTTTTATGTTGGTGTTTTAGTATTTAATGAAGAACCATTTACACTTAAAATTTATTTAGTTTAACGCAGGTAATAATAAAATAAAACTCGTTTAAAATGGATAAATATACAAGAATGATTTTCATAAAATCGAGTCTCATGGAATGCCGCCATTTTAGTTTTGTATCGTTTCTCCTCCTTTATGGGACACTAAATTGATTTTTAACTTGGAAATATTGATTTTAAAATCATAATGTATTATCGTAAATAAACTGTTTAACGATTTGAACTCATTTACTAAACATAAGGAGATTCAGAATTTAGTTTTCATAATGCCGGAAACTCGATAAAATTTCCGTTTGTCTGTCATGCCACAGATCTTCAATTCACGAATTAAAAACGTATCTTATAAATGTGTCAAAGAACAACTAAGAACTAACCCATAAGTCTGTCAAGTATAAAATAGTTTTGACAGTTAAATGTTGCCAAAATACAACCCGCTTCAGTTTCATGTATAACGCATTACAAGATTGCTTTCCTACCGGATACGACATGGCCATACACGTTTGAAACACCATTTCCCTAGCTGGCAGCAAAAGGATCTTTCGTTCGATGAATTTTAACCCGGCACATGTGGTTCGATTGCATCACCGGGTAAACATTCATCTAACGGATTTTCCACTTAAACACTTCATATGGACATTAAATATTTCCTGAAACGAAACACGCAAACAAGACTAAAACGTAAGTAGACCTTTTCTCATTATTCCTCTTCGTCGGCCCTGAACACGAAATTGTTTGGTGTTTAGGGGTTACTTTACGATCACAACAAGTTTTATTTTATTCTTGTGTGTGGAGTATTCTCATTTATCCCATGACGGTGCGATTGTAAAAAATAATCTGGAAAACCATCTGAATCCGTTTTCATGATTGCATCGCAATAAAGAGATGCAAAGACGCTGAATTCAAATACAAACGTGGAATACATCGTAATTTTCGATTTACAATTTTCTTTAGGAAAATGATAAAACTAAAAGTATATTTATCGACTGTATTTTTTTTTTTTTTTTCAATTCAATAAACACATTTACATTGAATTTTTTTGTTTGTTATATTTTTTTAAATGTTTGAAAAGAACGCATCTGGACACACAAGGTTTTAATACACAATTCATTCGTAATTCAGTAATAAACATCGAAGTCGAAGAAATACAAATTTCGTCCACTTTTATGACAAAAAAAAACGAGATTTTGAGTTTTTACATGAATTAACTAGGGAGACGAATCGACCAACAAAATCTTTGAGAAATGATAAATGGAGCAAGACGTTATTTTTATTTTTAACCGAGAAAGACCTACAGAAGGGTGCAAGTACATGGATTCATTATTCTACAGAAATAGATCATTCAAACCTTATGCATCAACAAATGGCCAATAATGGCACAGATTCGTGACAATTTCAAAACGACCACTTCTACATTCAGCAATCAATGATGCCAACGCACTTTACAATTTTCACGAACCATTCTCAGTAGCCTCGCTGTTCATCAAAGCATTCGACAGTTCGCCACGCTCGCTTGATCTCAAGAAATTTCTTTTGGAAAGGGTTTATAAAGGATTGAGTTTTCATACAACTCGCGTACTCTTGGTAGTTTAATTCATCTTGTCAAGAAATTAAAGTTGATAGTTATGTTTTTGTAAATTTGTTTGTTAAAAGTACATTACTTTTTTCAGTTCAGAACTGTATACAATAATTTAACTTTTACTTGAACGTTTGAAATAGTTTTCATAAACTTTCAGTAAACTCGAAATTGTATTACATAGATCTTTCAGTAAAATATTGTCAAATGAATCCATGCGAAAGTTTTTTAGTAATCATATCAAACCATTTCACTTTTCAAATCATGCAATCTTGAAATTATATAGAAATCAATTTCATGTATTTGTATGCCTATTTTGTATAAAAGAATAAGTTTGTTTGGTGCTATTCATTTGTAATATTATCTATAATATAAACCTAACCTTCTTTTAAATGTTTGTCTGCCTAAAACTTTTGACAGAGGAGACGGATTTTCACAAGATCGGTATCGTTTTGACGAGCAGCCCTTTGGACGAAAACTATCGAAAAATGGCTGAGAACATTAATTCCTTTATTTAAATCTTCGCCACTTCCGGTTTTGCTATGGATGCAACAGCAAAGACGTCAGTTTTTTTTTTTTTTTTAATTTTTTTACGTTCTCTTCCTCCTTCGCAGTACGGGTTCGAGCTTGCTTACCTACTATTTTTTTTTCATTTGTTCAACAAACACTTCCAAATATCCGAGCAACGCCGGGAAAAGAGGCTAGTCTTATATAATAGGCACGTCCAAAAAATGAAAGAAAAACAGTTAAAAAAATTTTTTTTAACGAATTAAAATCGATTATTCTTAAGCAACTTTTTTTTCCCCGAAAGATAAAAGCCTGAAATTTATCATATGAAAAGCAGAATAATATAAAACTTTTTTTCTATTTTTAATAGAATTTTGAATTTTCAAAAAAAAAAAAAAAACCTTCACCGCCATTTTTGTCTTGATGGAACTCATAATTAAATATTAAAAAAAAAAATTTCTTTGTCTAAATAAGATTAGGATGATTTACTATAAGAATATACATTATGTATTATAGCATAAGTAGCTGAATTTGAAATAATTCGATCTTTTATCTCAATATATAGATGTCACGTGGCTAAATTTGAAAAAAAAATTCAAAATTTAACCTTACTTTTACAGAAACTACGGTAGCTTTTACAAGACTAAATTTATTTAGTCCTAACGTTTGTTTTGACGATTAAGTGAAGGAAAAAAATTTTTTCATAAATGATACACACACACACACACACACATATATATATATATATAATTTGTTGCCTACATAAACCCCGAAGTTAAGCAACAATAAGGCTGGCCAGTAACAAATGGTGACAATTTTGGGAATGCTAGGCACCGTTTTAATGTGTGGAAAATCAGACCCCCCCCCCCCCCAAAAAAAAAATGAATAAGAACAAACATAAAAATTGTCCCAGTCTAGAAAGATTTCGACTTCATTGAACGAGGAAAGGATAGGTGGAGTGTAGCATCAGAACAGATAGTATACTCTGATCTTGGTCTCCAAATCAATGATGTTTGTGGTCTTCATCGACAACGATGGATGGCATATTCATTAGTGCTCACTCCTACCCTTAAAATATTTTTTAATGTAACCAAACAGACAAACGTATTTTAAATAATTGAATTAAATTATAATTCCAAACGCCAATTATGGTGAAATATCTTCAATATTTTTATTTTCGCTTCATATTTTTTCCTTCACGCTTATTTCTATCAAGCTTTAAATTTTCATACTAAATATTTGGAAATAAAAACTTTTTTTCTAATATTTTTGTTTTACATCAACCATAAATTTATTTATTTTAAAAAATTGAATGTATTTTAATTTCATGATTACAATCATTTTCCCATTTGTAACCTGTGAACCATTTACTGGTTCCAGAAACCATATAAAACTGTTTTTTTTTCCATAAACCATATAAAATTTGTTTTTCCTCAATTTTTTTTTTTTTATCGGCTAATTTGTGACTTTCATTAGAATTTGTTCACTCTTAAAATTGTGGCATTGTGTAGCGGCAGACGAACTTAATTTTGGAAAAGGGGAGAAACAACTGTTTTTAAATACAAAACAACTGATTTTAGGCTGTATGGTCTTCCGTAGATGATGTAATTAATATTACGTAATAACAAATAGTCAGAAGAAATTATCGTATTTTTAGCAAAATGTGCTGTTTGGAATTGTAATTTAATTCACTTATTCACCTGTTTGGTTACATCAAAAAATATTTTATATTTATCGATTTTAAAAAAAACTTTTTGGTATCGATTCTTCAAAGTATTACCTATGTATATTAGCAATATTGGGCTCACTAAAAGAACATTAATTTATATTTCAAAGATTTAAAAATAGTATTTTTCGTAAGAATAATGAAAATATATTTTTTGTTGCTATTCTGAAAGATAATTTACTTATTCAACAAATTTCAAAACAAAAAAAAATCAAAAAACAAAAAATAAAAAAATCAAACACATTCAAAATTCGGATTTTCAATCTTAAAATCTGATATGTGCAGATTTTTTTTTAATCTATAACTGTTCACCCTCCCCACAATACAATATATTTAGTTCAGTTTCGGCTGATTATTTTAAGCATATTTGTACCCACAAATAAAGTAGGGGGGTTGTAGGCAATATATATATATATATATATATATATATATATATATATATATATATATATATATAATATCGATTATAAAAACAAGTACATTGTTAAGCGAATTCGTCACTTAATAATCAGTGAAAATTTCGTATTGATTGGATAGTTATTTGATTTTTGGTAGATTTTTAAAGAGACTCCACAAAAAATACTTACCCCTTCTTTCCGTTTTGGCCATGCTTTATATATATATATATATATATATATATATATATATATATATATACATACACACACACACACACACGAGGTGCCTTCAATAAATTTCCAGACTTTTATTGGACAGGGATTTAAAATTGTATAGCAGTAATATATTGAATATTCAAGAGTTTGCAACATTTTATGGAATGATTGATCAATTTTTATGATTTTACGTTCAAATGAACAGCTACAGTAGGAATCGAAATGCACTCTACTAAAGCCTGATTGTCACAACTGTTGAATTTTAAGAATGTAATCTGGACATGAGGACACTTCAGAATAAAGATATGCAATAAAATTCTGTTTTAAACTTCGAGAAAATGTAACAGAAACGTATGAAATGCTTCGGACTGATTTTAGACCTTCTTGCATGAATTGAGCATCAGTTTTTTGAGTGACATAAGAGATTCAAGGAAGGCAGCGATGATGAGAGGTGTGGAAGGAGTAAGTTAAGTCAGAACACTAGAGTTGATTGGCCAAATAAAGAATTTCATGGATAAAGACCGTCGTGTGTCTATTGAGACAATAAGTGCACAGTTTTATGTCAGTTTGGGAACTGTACATACAATTATTCGCGAGGAACGGAAGATACGGGAGATTTGTGCGAATGCATCAGTCAACAACTTCATCCTTGTCACAGCCTATTTGACCAAGATGGGACTCAAGACAGTTCCTCACCCTCCCTATAGTCCAGAGCTTATTCCATGTGACTTTTGGTTATTTCCTAAGCTCAAGGAAAACCCTAGAGACTGTAGTTATGAGACACTTGAGAGGATGAAAGAGTCTGTGACGAGGATCGTTGATACGCGAACACAAGACGACTTGGGCCTTCCAGAAGTTGTTGGAACGGTGCATTGTAGCCGAATAAGCCTAGAGTTTCATGTGTGTACTATCAATAAAAGTGCCGATACGAAAAAAAAGTCTGGAATCTTATTGAAGGCACCTCTGTGTATATATTACATATATGCAAAGTTTTGTCTATAGGCGTAATAAACTCTTTAAAAAAATGGCACTGGAGGATAAAAATTAAATGATTAGTTTAAGTTTAACTATATAACTTATAAGTAAAAATATACAATTATACAGTGAAATGTAATAGTAGCAAGGTTAATAGTTATCATTTTTGTGTTACTTAAACAATTATCATAGGAAATATTGGCAAATAACTTCCCCCGTTTTGTTTCATGATAGTTCTAACCTCAAATTAAACATGAATAAACCAAAAATTATAGAAACAGATTAATTCAAAATTTCTAATTTAAAATTTTTTTTTTTATCGATCCATACGTGAACTACACGCAGCATAGAAAGTGAGACAATAGGGAAGCGAATCTATTGGAAGTCTCCAGCCATGATGGCACTCTGCCTGCTGATGACTAGTTTTTATGGGTGTTGGATAACGATAAGAAAAAAAGATGTCACCAGATTTGATAACCAGCTGAGAGAAAGGCTGGTCATTTCGGATTTCCTGATACATTGAAGAGATTTAGCAGAGATCTAGAGAAATAGAGTTCAGTTGAGATAAATCAGCAAGAAATTTAGTGACTCTGCGTCCGTTAAATATTGCCACTATGTCGACGACCAAACAACAACCGACAGTGTTTGAGATCTTCACACCAGCACAATTTAGTTATAATGTAGTGTAACCACCTAGACGATAATCGGACTACACTTCCAAACATTAGTCAGGGAAAGCAACAATTACTTCCAATTTTTAATGTTGCTGGAAAAATTGTTGACCTATTCTATCGTTTCTGTAAATATCCAATTCTTGACGAAATACTCTACATATGAAAGAATCAAATACGTCACCTCTATTTTACTATATGTAACTGGCGCGATTCGTGGTCTAAATAATCACAGATGTAAATTTTTTTAGGAAAGAGGAAGTTTAATGTCAAATCTTGATATTTGTTATGAAAAAGAATATTAGGTTTCCAACATTTCAAACCTGGTGAGTCATTTTAGTACAAGCAAGAAAGCGACATCAATCCTTAACTTCATCATTTCGTATAACAACCTGTCATATATTGCGATTATTTATATATAATATAAACCTGTCATATATTGCGATTATTTATATATAATATAAACCTGTTATATATTGCGATTATTTATATATAATATAAACCTGCCATATATTGCGATTATTTATATATAATATAAACCTGCCATATATTGCGATTATTTATATATAATATAAACCTGCCATATATTGCGATTGTTTATATATAATATAAACCTGCCATATATTGCGATTATTTATATATAATATAAACCTGCCATATATTGCGATTATTTATTCGTGAAGTAACTAAAAATTCACGATTAATTTCAATTTTATTCATAGAAAAATCCAAAGCTGCAACAAAAATTTATAGATCAATTCAAAATTATTCGAACACACAAATTGCCATCATTATGGAAAGTAAATAAAATGCCACACCTTAAATCATCTTCTAAATTTAATTGATTTCGCTATTTGGTTTTAAGGATGAAAAGACGCTTCACATAAATTTCTTATTACAATTTTTTATATTATTGGGAAATTTTAGAAATTTCTTTTCCAAAATTTTTGTAGTTGTTCATGATTTAGCTTCCAAATTGCTTTTTTTTAAGTAATATACTTAACATCTACTATTACTATAAGCTTGCTTGTATTGAAAATGTTTGCTTCCTTGCTAGCCAATCAAACCATCGAATATAGTTAGTCTTACTTTCAATTATATTTGAAACTAAAATGCACAGTGACATTAGCTACGTCGCTAGGACTATTACTGAATAGATACACAATGCTTTGAGCTTGACTAAACTGACTGCATTAATTATTAATCCCGACGCGCCATGTACTAATAGTTTCTCTCATTACGGTACAAGCACCCCTGCTGGATTGCTACGTATATCCAATATGTACTTTGCCTCCAAGACGACTGCCTTTGTCTGATTTGCATGTTAAATTAAAAAAAAATTATTTTTCTCTTCTCTAACTAAACTTTACTTGGCACTCAAAATTCTAATAATTAATTCTACTGTATTCTGTAAGTTTAATCCTATCCTGAAAACTAACAAACTGCTCTACTCCCTAAGCTGCCACTAACACTCATACAATACACCCGACTTAACTTTCAGCCCTTAACCTTCGCATGCTGACCGATTAGAAGTCATAATCACTAAACATCTGTACACTTCTACTCCTTAGGCATGCATTAGTTTATTCTTGTCCAGGTAGATACTTACTAACAACAGTCTGTACTTAGATTTACAACTGTCTATATTACATAGCAATAGCTGTCCCTTCCTTAGCTTTGCAATGTTAAATACAAATACTGAACCGATACTCTATAATGCAAAATACAACTTCCTGATTTTTTAAACGAAAGCTGAAGATATCTTCATTAGAAATGGAAACATACTTAATACCTACAATCTCCATATATTCGCATTTATTGGAAATCTGCCCATATATGTATTTACTGTCCTATACATAGTGTATACGACATAGCATATAATTTACTCCCAATTATACCTGTACTGTAATGTACTTCATATAAAAAATGACGTTACTTGTATCCATTGAATATACAACTTAACCATCCTGCCATCTAAAATATCCAGAGCTTGTACAATTTCTTCCTGATTAATTCGTAATATCATGTCATTCTGCAACGCATTATACTATTCCTAGGCCAACATAAAAATAAGAAAAGGATATTTAAAATTTTTTTTTCATCTAAAGGAAAAAAACAGTAAGCCATGTTCACTCCTTCCGACCTGTTTGCAAATATACTTCCACTGCATGAACTCTTACTCACCCTCTCCTTCATTAACAAACACTGAAATAGCAATGTCCTGTAATCACTTTGAGGAATATAATTTTTCAGTAGATATATAACCTTTATAAACTAACCCAGTAACATTAACCACCAACGCGGGGTCGCAGAAATACCTGGATTAGGACCCATGCGTGGGGAAAGCCCTTTCGGTGATGATGGACCCGTTGTTCTTCCCAGGTTATCACCTGGGAAGATCAACGGGTCCATCAGCACCGAAAGGAGAAGGAAAACTCTGAAGCTAAATCTAAGGGGAGGAAGGCCTCTCCAGTCTTGGATGACAACCTTCCTAGAGCTGGTGACTCAAACAAATTACCGGTCTGCAAACCTAAACTGCTTAAGGAGTAGATAGGCACTGTCTATCACCCGGCTTCCATGCTCCTTCTTTGCCTATTAGCCAGGCGTAGAGGTCGAATCACAGGGAGTCAACAGACCTTCAGTGGTCGCTCTTGTTTCCTGACTAGGGCAATGAACGCCGTTTTCCCTACTCCCGACACATCCCATCCCTTAAACTGGGCACTTGGGAGTGCTTGAATGCCATAATTCCAGTACAAATAGATTGGGTTGACCATCATCTGATGGGTTGAGAGTACCAGATAGACAGTTCCTGGCTGCTGTTCCAAACTGGTAGTACAGGACCTAACTCTTTGGTAGCGCTTAGAGCGGCTGCTCCATCAACAATTGTATAATATCGGGTTGTTTGTAGTGCCATGTCACACATGAAAAAGGACCCTGCACTCATCCGCGGTGGGCTATCCTGAGGCCACAATCCTAGTAGATGGAACGACAACTGATGGTCTGCTTGTGTTGCATGTCTGGTATTCTGCATAACCACTTGTTCAGCACACCTTACCTAAACTGAAACGCTTAAAAAAATGACAGTACAATAAAAAAAATTACGCTAAAACCAGGCCCAAACTCAAACAAAACCAACCTGCCTCCCCCCTTGAGGCTAGCATTTACGAACATCTGTGGGCTTAGAACTAATTTAGCTGATGTTGAAGCATTTCTCCTAACAAACACCCCGGATATCTTAGCACTAAGTGAGACTAACCTACACTCCTCTATCCCCTCTCACTATTTTAACATGCCTGGATATCTCCCACTCTGCCGTAAGAACTCTGATAGACATATGCACGGGCTTGGAGTATATATTCGAAACACTGTTCCCTTGACGAGAAACTAAACGAGAATTGGACAATCAAACCTTTATCTGCTTTAGACTTAACATGCAACATAGCATTAGCTACTTTTATTTTCTCTATCACTCTCCCTCGACCCAGGACTGTACTCTAATAAACAAAGTCTCTGACAGCATAGATACAGCACTTTCCCTCGACACTAGTGCACAACTGCATGTATTTGGTGACTTCAATGTCCACCAAAGCAACTGACTTGGATTTTCTATCACTTCTAGATCTGTTTTTGACCACAGTTCCAGATGACTGTGTAACTAATGCCCACAGCCCATTTGAGAACGCCGATCATGCAGTGGTAATGGTTGAAATAGCCCTAAACTTTAGAGCCAAAACTGAAGAATCACTGCTCAAAACAATGAGATATTATAAAAAGGCTGACTGGGAAGCCATCAGGGATCTCATCAGGGACACCCCATGGCAAAATTTCTTTTCACTTCCTGCTGAACATTGCGAAAATGAAGCCACTGAATGGTTCAAAACGGCAATCGAAGCACATGTTCCCACACGGAAATTTTATAGCAAGCCCCACTCTCCCCAATGCTATAGTGCAAAGGCAACACAAATTTAACGACATTTCAAACACGCAGAAGTATATAGAAGCCAGAAATAACTGTAAGAAAGAAATAGCGACAGTTAAGAGAGAATTTACTGAAACTACTAAAAACGCATCGAAGCACAGAAATTAGGAACCTGCAACTTCTAGAAAATCTACAACAGTGTAGTAAATAATGGGCAACAATTCCCCCACTATCCAACAATCATGAGGTTGTTTGCTCAGCAACTGAGAAGGCTAATGTAATAAAATGTGTAAGGAAAGTCCTTTAAAAAAAAAAAGAATTACTGCAAAGATGTTATAAATGTTGCAGCTATTCAATAACCATTACACACCGGTTCTGCACGGAATCCAACTAGCAAGAAGCCTAGACGGACGCAAACGGTTACTCAGACCAGACCCAACAACGGTAAAATATCCTCACACGGCACGAGAAGCAACAGCAACACGATTCCCCGACCAACTCAATCGTCGTCTTTTTCATCACCCACTTTATCGTCATTGTAGGCCGGCTAAATTTGCATATTGCGAGAATTCGTGTGACTTTGCGCACATCGTACTTTACAAAAGACGGCAGCCGCCATCTTGGTCTTTCTTTTCTATTTTCGGTCAGTCACGCCGAGCTGGTCTCGAGGTAAGTCTTTTCCCCTCGTCCGTCTCTCCCACGTACCCACACAACACGCAAACACGCGGGCGCTTATCTCCTGGATGCACATTACACTCCCCCCTGATCTGATAATCACATAGAGAGCACAGGAGGGTGGGGCTTTTAGTGTGTGTGCTTCTGCGAAGAGGTACATTCACTGTTTCAGATTCGGGCTCTGGATCTGGTTCCGCCTCATCAGATGAAGTATCGCTATCAGTCTCTGGAGGGGGCTCACTGAATCCGTGCATCGGCAGCTCATCGCTAGACGCTTCACTGCTTTCTTCTGTAGTTGTGTGACGCACCTCGGTAGCTGGGCGAAGATTTCGCACATGTCATGGGGTTCCATCAACCAAAACAGACTGCTGGCTAATCACTCCAGATATTTGTCCTCGCTTAAACTTGTCGGTGCACCGATTTCCTGGGGGCCGCACCCACACTGGATCTCCCACTTCATATCTGTTCCCTTGTCGGCTGGCTGCGTAGTGTTGATTCCCTTCACTCCGACTCGGTACATGTAAATAGCATTCGCAGGTGCGGTTGAAGGGGACGTCCCATCCTTTGGCGTAATGTTGTACCAATATGTGACTTCCGTAATAGTACATCGCTTCCTGGCAGCAATTCTTCTCTTGATGCTGCGATGGCTTCTTTCAGCAATGCGCACCTCGTAACCATAGTCGGACGCCCCACTCCTCTAACAACTGCCGGACCTGCTGACTACAAAACGCTGCATCAGTGTCAGTCAGGAGATCTTCCAGCGCACCTCGCTCAAAAAAATGGATGATAGGTGGCGAACAACATTTGCCGAATCCTGTCTGGTCATCTGCCGCTACACCGCAAATCTCGTAGGCCCGCAATCAATGAGAGTTAGAAAGGGCTTGCCACTGTAATGGGTAATATCCATGGCCAGCCACTGCCACACACTCTCAACTTCCAAGCGACCCTTCTGCCATCGCTCTGGTGCAGGATCAATAGACTGGCAAGCCTCACAATTTCTGACGATCTGTCTGACATCCATCTTGGTCACTGCTGGGTATACGCGCCTCACAAAATAAAGGGTCCTCTTGATACCTGGATGTCTGCTCTGTGCATGAATTTTTTGTATTTGACATGGGTCGATTGCAACTGCACAAGATCGAGCAGTAGTCTCCATTCCCATTTTCGCGGCTTCATACCATTTGTGAGGTACTCGGGTCAGTTGGTCAGCATGATTACAATGTGATGGCACCAGAGTGACGCTCAGTGATAGCCCATACTCAGATACCAGGTTTTTTAGCGTGTCTAGCCTTCTCCGTATTAACATTTCGCTTGCTGCCTTTGTACGGATTCGTGTCCGTCCTGAAAGTGTGTCAGACACCCAGTGGTAGACACAGAGAGAATCTGTGTACAAGGTCAACTTCTTAGACTGCCACTGCAGGGCCAGATTTACCCCCTTTACAACAGCGTCCAGCTCTGCCAGGTTGATATGCTGAGAATCTGTTACGGGCCGCAGCCAACATGCATCCTCGAACACGTTTCCTCCTTGCTCCAACGATACTCCCAACACCAAAGAACTGGCATCAACCCACACACCTATGTTGTCTCCATTAACACACCACCGCCCACAGGCAGGGTCCTTCTTGTTCACTCTCTCCAGTGTCTCTTTAATCATCAGAGTTAGTAGGACATCATCGGATATGTCATCCCAACCCGTGGTTGTTAAATTTGCTCTGCGTTTAATTACACCAACAGCTGCGTGGAGCCAGCCACAGACCGTTAATTGACCAACAAGTTTTCCACACCAAGAAAAAACGGTCCGCCTTGTAACGAGGTTGGGGATGCTTGGAATTTCATTGCCACGCCTCCATTGTAGGGTGCCATCTTCTTCATAAACATCCAATCCCAATACACGTGCTCCTTCCCTTAAACGTTCGGGATTTTTGCATTCCAGACCAAACTGAGCCAAGTTTTCTTTGACACACGACACAGACTGTACATCTTCATTGACGTATACGTCATCAATGTAAGCTGACGTTGAGTCCCTCATGGGCTTTTCTTGAGACAAACAATACTGTGTTGACAATAGTCTTCATGATCTGTGGTGCCACATTTAAGCCAAAGCCGAGGCGTGTAAGGCAGTACCTCTGCCCCTGGAACCAAACTGTCTGGAACGGCCACAACGTCTCAACTCGCACCTGCAAATAGGCTTTTCGCAAATCCAATATCGAGACATTAGTGCCTTTCTGACGCCATTCCCTCAACTTGCTGGCGCATACGTCAGCATCGGCAGTGTAGGCTTCAATATGCTTGTTAAGCTCCCTATAGTCCAGCACGGGCCGTACTTTCGACTTGTTATGCTGGACTACTGCCATCAAGGAACTAAAGGCGTGGATCCAAGATGGCTGGTTAATCCCCTACCCTTTCCTCCAGTTGAAGTTTTCGGGAAGCAAATTTTTGAGAGGCCCAAGCTTGTCCTCAGGGTAGGGGATTAACCAGCCATCTTGGATCCACGCCTTTAGTTCCCTTTCGTATTCTGCTCGGGCCTCACTGGGTATAGGGTACTCTGCAACCCCATTCTTGAGTTTAGTCGGTGCCATTCCCTTGGTCCACTTCCAAGATGCAATCCAGGTCCTCTTGCGAGAGTCGTAGTCCACTGTAAAATCCAGCCGATCGATGTGGAGCGCTGCACACACTGGGGCCTCCAAGAATCGCACCTTTCCATCCTGATGAATTGCGACTCCCCCCAGCGCCTTGATGGCATCGTATCCGAGCAACAGGTCAAACCCCAGGAGATTTCCTTGGGTCACGAGCATATTGATCTTAGTGGCTGCACCGGTGTCTATGTAGATCTCGACAGTTCCAGCTCCACAGCATGTCTGGGTCTCGCCTCCTATCGTGGTGACTTTGATCTTTCTCTTAGTCCAACTTGGACACAGCCTGGCGCTCACTATAGTATGCGAACAGCCTGAGTCGAGAAGTGCTGAGCAGGGTATCCTGTTTACGTAGACGGTCATCACTGGTTGCGCCTTGTTCAAATTTTGCTCAGGGAGCAGGGCGGCGCTGACGTCCTCTCCCCTGATACGTTTCCCACTCAGTTTTGGGCTAGATGCCCCAAACTGCCACAATTAAAACAGCACACACGCCCCCTGTTGGTGCAATTCCTTGCAAAATGTCCGCGTTGGCCGCAGTGAAAACATCTCCCATTGCTTGCAGGGTTCTGATTCGGAATCTCCCGAGCGCCAATTTGGCCTGTCTGTGTCGCCATCACAACTGGTTCCCCTAGGTCCTCCTCATCTTTGATGATGGCTCGAGCACGTTCCATCAAGTGTTCCATGGTCGTTGTTGAAACGCTGGTTGAGGCTCTCAGTAGCTGCTTCACCCGAGTGGGAAGGCCCGCCACAAATGCGTACGCGAGCGTCCGCTCCGACACCCCTCCACCGAACAGGACTGCGAGTTTCTTTAACTCCGCGAAGAAAACGTCCACGCTTTCCTCCAGTTGAAGTTTTCGGGAAGCAAATTTTTCATAGGCCGTACAAGGATCCATGGCAAATGCCTTGTACAGCGCAGCTTTAATTGCGGTGACATCTCCCTTTCGGCAGCACTGAGTTGCTGATATACACCCCCAGCCAATCTCAGGGGAATCACAGTGTGTACCCTTTTCACCTCACAAAGGTCGCACGTCAGCTCGACTCTTTCAACCCAGTCGACGATGGACGTGGACCCGTCAAACTCGGGTATGAGCTTTAAGTCGAATTTCGACTCGGCCATAGTCCTAGAGGCCAAATCGCCTTGTAATAAAATGTGTAAGGAAAGTCCTTTAAAAAAAAAAACAATTACTGCGCCCTCTGTAGATGTATAAGGAAAAATTCAAGATGGCGGCCGACTCTCTCTTTAACACGGTAAGTTCAGGAAAAGATGTTATAAATGTTGCAGCAATTCAATAACCATTACACACCGGTTCTGCACAGAATCCAACTAGCAAGGTGTCTAGACGGACGCGAACGGTTACTCAGACCGGACCCAACAACGGTAAAATATCCTCACACGGCACGAGAAGCAACAGCAACACGATTCCCCGACCAACTCAATCGTCGTCTTTTTCATCACCCGCTTTTATCGTCGTTGTAGGCCGGCTAAATTTGCATATTGCGAGAATTCGTGTGACTTTGCGAGACATCGTACTTTACAAAAGACGGCAGCCGCCATCTTGGTCTTTCTTTTCTATTTTTGGTCGGTGACGCTGAGCTGGTCTCGAGGTAAGTCTTTTCCCCTCGTCCGTCTCTCCCACGTACCCACACAACACACAAACCAGCGGGCACTTATCTCCTGGATGCATGTTACAGCTAACATGCTTGCTCGTCGATTTGCCTCCAACTTCACACTGGACCCTGCCAATCACCCCCTCCCTGACTTTCCTTTGCGGACAGATGCCACACTAGACGATCTGAAAATCTCACCCCATCTCAGGTGCATGCTATCATAAGAAATCTTGACACTGCAAAAGCATGTGGACCTGATCTCATCCCGGCTGTGCTATTAAGAAAGTGCTTCGCCCAAGTAGCTCCAGTTCTCTCCAAACTTTACAACAAATGCCTTAATGAATCTTGCTTTCCTGCTCGCTGGAAAACTGCTTCTGTCGTACCAGTTTTCAAGAATTCTGGCAAAAGAACTGACCCAGTAAATGATCACCCCATTAGCCTCCTCCCACTTTTCGCCAAAATATTTGAGACCATAATTAACCAAGCTCTAGTCCATCACCTTACAGATGCTAAACTTCTGACTGACCAAAACATGGATTTAGGCAAGCCCGTTCCACAGCAGAATCCTAACTGTAATCTCAGAACGTATATACTAGTCACTGGACAAAGCGTGGGAGGGTAGAGCGGTAGATCTAGATATATCTAAGGCTTTTGACAGGGTATGGCATGAAGGTCTTCTCAGAAAAATCAGATCATATGGTATCACTGGAAGAATACTTAACATAATTAAATCCTTCTTAGATAAGAGAAAAATCCAGGTTGTCCTCGACGGTCATACATCTAAACAATATGATATAAATGTGGGAGTGCCTCAGGCGTCTATCGTTGGACCTCTGTTATTCCTAATGTTCATAAATGACCTCACTGACAAAATTGTTTGTGAGATGGGTATATATGCTGACGACACCACGCTCTATAACAGACATGACAGGAAAACAAATGAACACATATCTAAAGAAATGGCAGAAACACTAAAGGATGACCTCCAATGTGTAGTGGAATGGGGACATAAATGGATGGTCACATTCAATGCTGCCAAGACTAAACTCGTTTGCTTCAATAATTACAAGAAACCTTCTCTATCACCAATAGCTATGGCCAATGACTCTTTATCTGAAAGTACCTCTTTTAAACTCCTCGGCCTAACACTCACAGGAAACATGAGTTGGAACAATTACATTGAGAATGTCGCCAGGACCGCTGCAAAGAAGGTGGGTTCTCTCTACTGTGCTAGAAAGATACTAACGCCCGAAAGTATCCTATACCTCTATAAGGCCACCATTCGCCCATGTATGGAGTATTGTTGTCATGTTTGAGCTGGTGCATCTGCCACTAGTTTCTTGCTCCTAGATAAGGTTCAAAAGAGTCGCCAATCTGATAGGTACTGAACTGCCATCTAAACTTCAGCCTCTGTCCCATTGACGAAACGTTACATCCCTCTGCCTGTTCTACAAGTACTTAACGGTGAATGCTCTGATGAACTGCAAGCACTTGTGCCCCTCGACGTAAATACGTCTGACAAACCCGACAAGCAGCTATATCCCACCCCTACGCAGTAGAGATCCCCAGATGTAAACGAGCTTTCTACTCCAGTAGTTTCTTCCCCAGGACAGCTAGACTTTGGAATTCCCTTCCGGGTCCCTGCTTCCCCAACTGTATTGGCATACAGAAGTTCAAGTGTAACGTGAACTGGCAGCTTGCTGCCCAACTCCCTACACAGTACCCCTGATGCCTATGTCCCTGATAGTAGCCCCCTACACCAAAGTTGTAATGTACCTTGTTTGGGGCAAAATGTAATAAAAAAAAATTAGTGTATGCAGATTTCGTTGTTGCTATTGTGATTTATTATAATGATAATAATGATTTATTATAAGGATAATAATGATTTATTATAATGATAATAATGATTTATTATAATGATAATGATGTATTATTATAATTATACTAATGATTTATTATAATGATAATGATGTATTATAATGATAATAATGATTTATTAAAATGATAATAATGATTTATTATAATGATAATAATGATTTATTATAATAATAATAATGATTTATTATAATGATAATAATGATTTATTATAATGATAAAAATGATTTATTATAATGATAATAATGATTTATTATAATGATAATAATGATTTATTATAATGATAATGATGTATTATAATGATAATAATGATTTATTATAATGATAATAATGATTTATTATAATGATAATGATGATTTATTATAATGATAATAATGATTTATTATAATGATAATAATGATTTATTATAATGATAATAATGATTTATTATAATGATAATAATGATTTATTATAATGATAATAATGATTTATTATAATGATAATAATGATTTATTATAATGATAATGGTGTATTATAATGATAATAATGATTTATTATAATGATAATAATGATTTATTATAATTATACTAATGATGTATTATAATGATAATAATGATTTATTATAATGATAATAATGATTTATTATAATGATAATGATGTATTATAATGATAATAATGATTTATTATAATGATAATAATGATTTATTATAATGATAATAATGATGTATTATAATGATAATAATGATTTATTATAATGATAATAATGATTTATTATAATGATAATAATGATTTATTATAATGATAATAATGATTTATTAAAATGATAATAATGATTTATTATAATGATACTAATGATTTATTATAATGATAATAATGATTTATTAAAATGATAATGATGTATTATAATGATAATAATGATTTATTATAATGATAATAATGATTTATTATAATGATAATGATGATTTATTATAATGATAATAATGATTTATTATAATGATAATGATTTATTATAATGAAAAAATAATTTATTATAATGATAAAAATGATTTATTATAATGATAATAATGATGTATTATAATGATAATAATGATTTATTATAATGATAATAATGATTTATTATAATGATAATGATTTATTATAATGATAATAATGATTTACTATAATGATAATAATGATTTATTATAATGATAATAATGATTTATTATAATGATAATAATGATTTATTATAATGATAATGATGATTTATTATAATGATAATAATGATTTATTATAATGATAATGATGTATTATAATGATAATAATGATTTATTATAATGATAATAATGATTTATTATAATGATAATGATTTATTATAATGATAATAATGATTTACTATAATGATAATAATGATTTATTATAATGATAATAATGATTTATTATAATGATAATAATGATTTATTATAATGATAATGATGATTTATTATAATGATAATAATGATTTATTATAATGATAATGATGATTTATTATAATGATAATAATGATTTATTATAATGATAATGATGATTTATTATAATGATAATGATGATTTATTATAATGATAATAATGATTTATTATAATGATAATGATGATTTATTATAATGATAATAATGATTTATTATAATGATAATTATGATTTATTATAATGATAATGATGATTTATTATAATGATAATAATGATTTATTATAATGATAATGATGTATTATAATGATAATAATGATTTATTATAATGATAATAATGATTTATTATAATGATAATGATTTATTATAATGATAATAATGATTTACTATAATGATAATAATGATTTATTATAATGATAATAATGATTTATTATAATGATAATAATGATTTATTATAATGATAATGATGATTTATTATAATGATAATAATGATTTATTATAATGATAATGATGATTTATTATAATGATAATAATGATTTATTATAATGATAATAATGATTTACTATAATGATAATAATGATTTATTATAATGATAATAATGATTTATTATAATGATAATGATGTATTATAATGAAAATGATGATTTATTATAATGATAATGATGTATTATAATGATAATAATAATTTATTATAATGATAATAATGATTTATTATAAAGATAATGATTTATTATAATGATAATAATGATTTATTATAATGATAATAACGATTTATTATAATGATAATAATGATTTATTATAATGATAACAATGATGTATTATAATGATAATGATGATTTATTATAATGATAATAATGATTTATTATAATGATAATAATGATTTATTATAATGATATTAATGATTTATTATAATGATAATAATGATTTATTATAATGATACTAATGATTTATTATAATGATAATGATGTATTATAATGATAATAATAATTTAATAGAATGATAATAATGATTTATTATAATGATAATAATGATGTATTATAATGATAATAATGCTTTATTATAATGATAATAATGATTTATTATAATGATAATGATGATCTATTATAATGATAATAATGATTTATTATAATGATAATAATGATTTATTATAATGATAATAATGATGTATTATAATGCTAATAATGATATCTTATAATGATATTAATGATTTATTATAATGATAATAATGATTTATTATGATGATAATAATGATGTATTATATTGATAATAATGATTTATTATAATGATAGTAATGATGTATTATAATGATAATGATGTATTATAATGATAATAATGATTTATTATAATGATAATAATGATTTATTATAATGATAAAAATGATTTATTATAATGATACTAATGATTTATTATAATGATAATGATGTATTATAATGATAATCATGATTTATTATAATGATAATAATGATTTATTATAATGATAATAATGATTTATTATAATGATAATAATGATTAATTATATTGATAATGATTATTTATTATAATGATAATAATGATTTATTATAATGATAATAATGATGTATTATAATGATAATAATGATTTATTATAATGATAATAATGATTTATTATAATGATAATGATGTATTATAATGATAATAATGATTTATTACAATGATAATAATGATTTATTATAATGATAATAATGATTTATTATAATGATAAAAATGATTTATTATAATGATAATAATGATGTATTATAATGACAATAATGATTTATTATAATGATAATGATGTATTATAATGATAATAATGATTTATTATAATGATAATAATGATTTATTATAATGATAATAATGATTTATTATAATGATAATAATGATTTATTATAATGATAATAATGATGTATTATAATGATAATAATGATTTATTATAATGATAATAATGATTTATTATAATGATAATAATTATTTATTATAATGATAATAATGATTTATTATAATGATAATAATGATTTATTATAATTATAATAATGATTTATTATAATGATAATAATGATTTATTATAATGATAATAATGATTTATTATAATGATAATAATGATTTTTTATATTGATAATAATGATTTATTATAATGATAATAATGATTTATTATAATGCTAAAATGATTTATTATAATGATAATAATGATTTATTATAATGATAATGATTTAATGTAATGATACTAATGATTTATTATAATGATAATAATGATTTATTATAATGATAATAATGATTTATTATAATGATAATCCTGATTTATTATAATGATAATAATGATTTATTATAATGATAATGATTTAGTATAATGATAATAATGATTTACTATAATGATAATACTGATTAATTATAATGATAATAATGATTTATTATAATGATAATAATGATTTATTATAATGATAATGATGATGTATTATAATGATAATAATGATTTATTATAATGATAATGATGTATTATAATGATAATAATGATTTATTTTAATGAGATTAATTATTTATTATAATGATAATAATGATTTATTATAATGATATTAATGATTTATTATAATGATAATGATTTATTATAATGATAATAATGATTTATTATAATGATAATAAAGTATTTATTATAATGATAATGATGATTTATTATAATGATAAACATTATTTATTATAATGATAATAATGATTTATTATAATGATAATAATGATTTATTATAATGATAATAATGATTTATTATAATGATAATAATGATTTATTAAAATGATAATAATGATTTATTATAATGATAATGATGTATATTAATGATAATAATGATTTATTATAATGATAATAATGATTTATTATTATGATAATAATGATTTATTATAATGATAATGATGTATTATAATGATAATAATGATTTAATGTAATGATAATAATGATTTATTATAATGATAATAATGATTTATTATAATGATAACAATGATTTATTATAATGATAATAATGATTTATTATAATGATACTAATGATTTATTATAATGATAATGATGTATTATAATGATAATAATGATATATTATAATGATAATAATGATTTATTACAATGATAATAATGATTTATTATAATGATAATTATGTATTATAATGATAATAATGATTTATTATAATGATAATAATTATTTATTATAATGATAATAATGATTTATTATACTGATAATAAGGATGTAATATAATGATAATAATGATTTATTATAATGATAATTATGATTTATTATAATTATAATAATGATTTATTGTAATGATTCTAATGATTTATTAAAATGATAATGATGTATTATAATAATAATAATGATTTATTTTAATGATAATAATAATTTATTACAATGATAATAATGATTTATTATAATGATAATAATGATTTATTATAATGACAATAATGATTTATTATAATGATAATAATGATTTAATGTAATGATAATGATGATTTATTATAAAGATTATAATGATTTATTATAATGATAATAACGTTTTATTATAATGATACTAATGATTTATTAAAATGATAATAATGATTTATTATAATGATAATAATGATGTATTATAATGATAATAATGATTTATTATAATGAAAATAATGATTTATTATAATGAAACTAATGATTTATTATAATGATAGTAATGATTTATTATAATGATAATAATGATTTATTATAATGATAATACTGATTTATTATAATGATAATAATGATGTATTATAATGATAATAATGATTTATTATAATGATAATAATGATTTATTACAAGGATACTAATGATTTATTATAATGACAATGATGTATTATTATGACAATAATGATTTATTATAATGATAATAATGATTTATTATAATGATACTCATGATTTATTATAATGATAATGATGTATTATAATGATAATAATGATTCATTATAATGATGATAATGATTTATTATAATGATAATAATGATTTATTATAATGATAATAATGATTTATTATAATGATAATAATGATTTATTATAATGATAATAATGATGTATTATAATGCTAATAATGATTTATTATAATGATATTAATGATTTATTATAATGATCATAATGATTTATTATGATGATTATAATGATGTATTATAATGATAATAATGATTTATTATAATGATAATAATGATTTATTATAATGATAATGATGTATTATAATGATAATAATGATTTATTATAATGATAATAATGATTTATTATAATGATAAAAATGATTGATTATAATGATACTAATGATTTATTATAATGATAATGATGTATTATAATGATAATCATGATTTATTATAATGATAACAATGATTTATTATAATGATAATAATGATTCATTATAATGATAATAATGATTAATTATAATGATAATGATTATTTATTATAATGATAATAATGATTTATTATAATGATAATAATGATGTATTATAATGATAATAATGATTTATTATAATGATAATAATGATTTATTATAATGATAATGATGTATTATAATGATAATAATGATTTATTACAATGATAATAATGATTTATTATAATGATAATAATGATTTATTATAATGATAAAAATGATTTATTATAATGATAATAATGATGTATTATAATGACAATAATGATTTATTATAATGATAATGATGTATTATAATGATAATAATGATTTATTATAATGATAATAATGATTTATTATAATGATAATAATGATTTATTATAATGATAATAATGATTTATTATAATGATAACAATGATGTATTATAATGATAATGATGATTTATTATAATGATAATAATGATTTATTATAATGATAATAATGATTTATTATAATGATATTAATGATTTATTATAATGATAATAATGATTTATTATAATGATACTAATGATTTATTATAATGATAATGATGTATTATAATGATAATAATAATTTAATAGAATGATAATAATGATTTATTATAATGATAATAATGATGTATTATAATGATAATAATGCTTTATTATAATGATAATAATGATTTATTATAATGATAATGATGATCTATTATAATGATAATAATGATTTATTATAATGATAATAATGATTTATTATAATGATAATAATGATGTATTATAATGCTAATAATGATTTATTATAATGATATTAATGATTTATTATAATGAAAATAATGATTTATTATGATGATAATAATGATGTATTATAATGATAATAATGATTTATTATAATGATAATAATGATGTATTATAATGATAATGATGTATTATAATGATAATAATGATTTATTATAATGATAATAATGATTTAATGTAATGATAAAAATGATTTATTATAATGATACTAATCATTCATTATAATGATAATGATGTATTATAATGATAATCATGATTTATTATAATGATAATAATGATTTATTATAATGATAATAATGATTTATTATAATGATAATAATGATTAATTATATTGATAATGATTATTTATTATAATGATAATAATGATTTATTATAATGATAATAATGATGTATTATAATGATAATAATGATTTATTATAATGATAATAATGATTTATTATAATGATAATGATGTATTATAATGATAATAATGATTTATTACAATGATAATAATGATTTATTATAATGATAATAATGATTTATTATAATGATAAAAATGATTTATTATAATGATAATAATGATGTATTATAATGACAATAATGATTTATTATAATGATAATTGTGTATTATAATGATAATAATGATTTATTATAATGATAATAATGATTTATTATAATGATAATAATGATTTATTAAAATGATAATAATGATTTATTATAATGATAATAATGATGTATTATAATGATAATAATGATTTATTATAATGATAATGATGTATTATAATGATAATAATTATTTATTATAATGATAATAATGATTTATTATAATGATAATAATGATTTATTATAATTATAATAATGATTTATTATAATGATAATAATGATTTATTATAATGATAATAATGATTTATTATAATGATAATAATGATTTTTTATATTGATAATAATGATTTATTATAATGATAATAATGATTTATTATAATGCTAAAATGATTTATTATAATGATAATAATTATTTATTATAATGATAATGATTTAATGTAATGATACTAATGATTTATTATAATGATAATAATGATTTATTATAATGATAATAATGATTTATTATAATGATAACCCTGATTTATTATAATGATAATAATGATTTATTATAATGATAATGATTTAGTATAATGATAATAATGATTTACTATAATGATAATACTGATTTATTATAATGATAACATTGATTTATTATAATGATAATAATGATTTATTATAATGATAATGATGATGTATTATAATGATAATAATGATTTATTATAATGATAATGATGTATTATAATGATAATAATGATTTATTTTAATGAGATTAATTATTTATTATAATGATAATAATTATTTATTATAATGATATTAATGATTTATTATAATGATAATGATTTATTATAATGATAATAATGATTTATTATAATGATAATGATTTATTATAATGATAATAATGATTTATTATAATGATAATAATGATTTATTATAATGATAATAATGATTTATTATAATGATAATAATGATTTATTATAATGATAATGATGATTTATTATAATGATAATAATTATTTATTATAATGATAATAATGATTTATTATAATGATAATAATGATTTATTATAATGATAATAATGATTTATTATAATGATAATAATGATTTATTAAAATGATAATAATGATTTATTATAATGATAATGATGTATATTAATGATAATAATGATTTATTATAATGATAATAATGATTTATTATTATGATAATAATGATTTATTATAATGATAATGATGTGTTATAATGATAATAATGATTTACTGTAATGATAATAATGATTTATTATAATGATAATAATGATTTATTATAATTATAATAATGATTTATTATAATGATACTAATGATTTATTATAATGATAATGATGTATTATAATGATAATAATGATATATTATAATGATAATAATGATTTATTACAATGATAATAATGATTTATTATAATGATAATGATGTATTATAATGATAATAATGATTTATTATAATGATAATGATGTATTATAATGATAATGATGATTTACTGTAATGATAATAATGATTTATTATAATGATAATAATGATATATTATAATGATAATAATGATTTATTATAATGATACTAATGATTTATTATAATGATAATGATGTATTATAATGATAATAATGATATATTATAATGATAATAATAATTT
Organism: Euprymna scolopes; assembly: GCF_053919585.1. Classification (NCBI taxonomy): domain Eukaryota; kingdom Metazoa; phylum Mollusca; class Cephalopoda; order Sepiida; family Sepiolidae; genus Euprymna; species Euprymna scolopes. Next base: position 120,825,027 of record NC_136503.1, on the reverse strand, counting down.
ATTATAATGATAATAATGATTTATTATAATGATAATGATGTATTACAATGATAATAATGATTTATTATAATGATAATGATGTATTAGTATGATAACAATGATTTATTATAATGATAATTATGATTTATTATAATGATAATAATGATTTATTTTTATGATAATAATGAGTTATTATAATGATAAAAATGATTTATTATAATGATAAAAATGATTTATTACAATGATAATAATGATTTAGTATAATGATAATGATGATGTAATATAATGATAATAATGATCTATTATAATGATAATAATTATTTATTATAATGATAATAATGATTTATTATACTGATAATAAGGATGTAATATAATGATAATAATGATTTATTATAATGATAATTATGATTTATTATAATGATAATAATGATTTATTGTAATGATTCTAATGATTTATTAAAATGATAATGATGTATTATAATAATAATAATGATTTATTTTAATGATAATAATAATTTATTACAATGATAATAATGATTTATTATAATGATAACAATGATTTATTATAATGACAATAATGATTTATTATAATGATAATAATGATTTAATGTAATGATAATGATGATTTATTATAAAGATTATAATGATTTATTATAATGATAATAACGTTTTATTATAATGATACTAATGATTTATTAAAATGAAAATAATGATTTATTATAATGATAATAATGATGTGCAATAATGATCATAATGATTTATTATAATGATAATAATGACTTATTATAATGATAATAATGACTTATTATAATGATAATAATGATTTATTATAATGATACTAATGATTTATTATTATGATAATAATGATTTATTATAATGAAAATAATGATTTATTATAATGAAACTAATGATTTATTATAATGATAGTAATGATTTATTATAATGATAATAATGATTTATTATAATGATAATACTGATTTATTATAATGATAATAATGATGTATTATAATGATAATAATGATTTATTATAATGATAATAATGATTTATTACAATGATACTAATGATTTATTATAATGACAATGATGTATTATAATGATAATAATGATTTATTATAATGATAATAATGATTTATTATAATGATACTAATGATTTATTATAATGATAATGATGTATTATAATGATAATAATGATTTATTATAATGATGATAATGATTTATTATAATGATAATAATGATTTATTATAATGATAATAATGATTTATTATAATGATAATAATGATTTATTATAATGATAATAATGATGTATTATAATGCTAATAATGATTTATTATAATGATATTAATGATTTATTATAATGATCATAATGATTTATTATGATGATAATAATGATGTATTATAATGATAATAATGATTTATTATAATGATAATAATGATATATTATAATGATAATGATGATTTATTATAATGATAATAATTATTTATTATAATGATAATAATGATTTATTATAATGATAATAATGATTTATTATAATGATAATAATGATTTATTATAATGATAATAATGATTTATTAAAATGATAATAATGATTTATTATAATGATAATGATGTATATTAATGATAATAATGATTTATTATAATGATAATAATGATTTATTATTATGATAATAATGATTTATTATAATGATAATGATGTATTATAATGATAATAATGATTTAATGTAATGATAATAATGATTTATTATAATGATAATAATGATTTATTATAATGATAATAATGATTTATTATAATGATAATAATGATTTATTATAATGATACTAATGATTTATTATAATGATAATGATGTATTATAATGATAATAATGATATATTATAATGATAATAATGATTTATTACAATGATAATAATAATTTATTATAATGATAATGATGTATTATAATGATAATAATGATTTATTATAATGATAATGATGTATTAGTATGATAACAATGATTTATTATAATGATAATTATGATTTATTATAATGATAATAATGATTTATTTTTATGATAATAATGAGTTATTATAATGATAAAAATGATTTATTATAATGATAAAAATGATTTATTACAATGATAATAATGATTTAGTATAATGATAATGATGATGTAATATAATGATAATAATGATGTATTATAATGATAATAATTATTTATTATAATGATAATAATGATTTATTATACTGATAATAAGGATGTAATATAATGATAATAATGATTTATTATAATGATAATTATGATTTATTATAATGATAATAATGATTTATTGTAATGATTCTAATGATTTATTAAAATGATAATGATGTATTATAATAATAATAATGATTTATTTTAATGATAATAATAATTTATTACAATGATAATAATGATTTATTATAATGATAATAATGATTTATTATAATGACAATAATGATTTATTATAATGATAATAATGATTTATGTAATGATAATGATGATTTATTATAAAGATTATAATGATTTATTATAATGATAATAACGTTTTATTATAATGATACTAATGATTTATTAAAATGATAATAATGATATATTATAATGATAATAATGATGTATTATAATGATAATAATGATTTATTATAATGATAATAATGACTTATTATAATGATAATAATGACTTATTATAATGATACTAATGATTTATTATAATGATAATAATGATTTATTATAATGAAAATAATGATTTATTATAATGAAACTAATGATTTATTATAATGATAGTAATGATTTATTATAATTATAATAATGATTTATTATAATGATAATACTGATTTATTATAATGATAATAATGATGTATTATAATGATAATAATGATTTATTATAATGATAATAATGATTTATTACAATGATACTAATGATTTATTATAATGACAATGATGTATTATAATGATAATAATGATTTATTATAATGATAATAATGATTTATTATAATGATACTAATGATTTATTATAATGATAATGATGTATTATAATGATAATAATGATTTATTATAATGATGATAATGATTTATTATAATGATAATAATGATTTATTATAATGATAATAATGATTTATTATAATGATAATAATGATTTATTATAATGATAATAATGATGTATTATAATGCTAATAATGATTTATTATAATGATATTAATGATTTATTATAATGATCATAATGATTTATTATGATGATAATAATGATGTATTAAAATGATAATAATGATTTATTATAATGATAATAATGATTTATTATAATGATAATGATGTATTATAATGATAATAATGATTTATTATAATGATAATAATGATTTATTATAATGATAAAAATGATTTATTATAATGATACTAATGATTTATTATAATGATAATGATGTATTATAATGATAATCATGATTTATTATAATGATAACAATGATTTATTATAATGATAATAATGATTCATTATAATGATAATAATGATTAATTATAATGATAATGATTATTTATTATAATGATAATAATGATTTATTATAATGATAATAATGATGTATTATAATGATAATAATGATTTATTATAATGATAATAATGATTTATTATAATGATAATGATGTATTATAATGATAATAATGATTTATTACAATGATAATAATGATTTATTATAATGATAATAATGATTTATTATAATGATAAAAATGATTTATTATAATGATAATAATGATGTATTATAATGACAATAATGATTTATTATAATGATAATGATGTATTATAATGATAATAATGATTTATTATAATGATAATAATGATTTATTATAATGATAATAATGATTTATTATAATGATAACAATGATGTATTATAATGATAATGATGATTTATTATAATGATAATAATGATTTATTATAATGATAATAATGATTTATTATAATGATATTAATGATTTATTATAATGATAATAATGATTTATTATAATGATACTAATGATTTATTATAATGATAATGATGTATTATAATGATAATAATAATTTAATAGAATGATAATAATGATTTATTATAATGATAATAATGATGTATTATAATGATAATAATGCTTTATTATAATGATAATAATGATTTATTATAATGATAATGATGATCTATTATAATGATAATAATGATTTATTATAATGATAATAATGATTTATTATAATGATAATAATGATGTATTATAATGCTAATAATGATTTATTATAATGATATTAATGATTTATTATAATGATAATAATGATTTATTATGATGATAATAATGATGTATTATAATGATAATAATGATTTATTATAATGATAATAATGATGTATTATAATGATAATGATGTATTATAATGATAATAATGATTTATTATAATGATAATAATGATTTAATGTAATGATAAAAATGATTTATTATAATGATACTAATGATTCATTATAATGATAATGATGTATTATAATGATAATCATGATTTATTATAATGATAATAATGATTTATTATAATGATAATAATGATTTATTATAATGATAATAATGATTAATTATATTGATAATGATTATTTATTATAATGATAATAATGATTTATTATAATGATAATAATGATGTATTATAATGATAATAATGATTTATTATAATGATAATAATGATTTATTATAATGATAATGATGTATTATAATGATAATAATGATTTATTACAATGATAATAATGATTTATTATAATGATAATAATGATTTATTATAATGATAAAAATGATTTATTATAATGATAATAATGATGTATTATAATGACAATAATGATTTATTATAATGATAATGATGTATTATAATGATAATAATGATTTATTATAATGATAATAATGATTTATTATAATGATAATAATGATTTATTATAATGATAATAATGATTTATAATAATAATAATAATGATGTATTATAATGATAATAATGATTTATTATAATGATAATGATGTATTATAATAATAATAATTATTTATTATAATGATAATAATGATTTATTATAATGATAATAATGATTTATTATAATTATAATAATGATTTATTATAATGATAATAATGATTTATTATAATTATAATAATGATTTATTATAATGATAATAATGATTTTTTATATTGATAATAATGATTTATTATAATGATAATAATGATTTATTATAATGCTAAAATGATTTATTATAATGATAATAATTATTTATTATAATGATAATGATTTAATGTAATGATACTAATGATTTATTATAATGATAATAATGATTTATTATAATGATAATAATGATTTATTATAATGATAACCCTGATTTATTATAATGATAATAATGATTTATTATAATGATAATGATTTAGTATAATGATAATAATGATTTACTATAATGATAATACTGATTTATTATAATGATAACATTGATTTATTATAATGATAATAATGATTTATTATAATGATAATGATGATGTATTATAATGATAATAATGATTTATTATAATGATAATGATGTATTATAATGATAATAATGATTTATTTTAATGAGATTAATTATTTATTATAATGATAATAATTATTTATTATAATGATATTAATGATTTATTATAATGATAATGATTTATTATAATGATAATAATGATTTATTATAATGATAATGATTTATTATAATGATAATAATGATTTATTATAATGATAATAATGATTTATTATAATGATAATAATGATTTATTATAATGATAATAATGATTTATTATAATGATAATGATGATTTATTATAATGATAATAATTATTTATTATAATGATAATAATGATTTATTATAATGATAATAATGATTTATTATAATGATAATAATGATTTATTATAATGATAATAATGATTTATTAAAATGATAATAATGATTTATTATAATGATAATGATGTATATTAATGATAATAATGATTTATTATAATGATAATAATGATTTATTATTATGATAATAATGATTTATTATAATGATAATGATGTGTTATAATGATAATAATGATTTACTGTAATGATAATAATGATTTATTATAATGATAATAATGATTCATTATAATGATAATAATGATTTATTATAATGATACTAATGATTTATTATAATGATAATGATGTATTATAATGATAATAATGATATATTATAATGATAATAATGATTTATTACAATGATAATAATGATTTATTATAATGATAATGATGTATTACAATGATAATAATGATTTATTATAATGATAATGATGTATTAGTATGATAACAATGATTTATTATAATGATAATTATGATTTGTTATAATGATAATAATGATTTATTTTTATGATAATAATGAGTTATTATAATGATAAAAATGATTTATTATAATGATAAAAATGATTTATTACAATGATAATAATGATTTAGTATAATGATAATGATGATGTAATATAATGATAATAATGATGTATTATAATGATAATAATTATTTATTATAATGATAATAATGATTTATTATACTGATAATAAGGATGTAATATAATGATAATAATGATTTATTATAATGATAATTATGATTTATTATAATGATAATAATGATTTATTGTAATGATTCTAATGATTTATTAAAATGATAATGATGTATTATAATAATAATAATGATTTATTTTAATGATAATAATAATTTATTACAATGATAATAATGATTTATTATAATGATAACAATGATTTATTATAATGACAATAATGATTTATTATAATGATAATAATGATTTAATGTAATGATAATGATGATTTATTATAAAGATTATAATGATTTATTATAATGATAATAACGTTTTATTATAATGATACTAATGATTTATTAAAATGAAAATAATGATTTATTATAATGATAATAATGATGTATTATAATGATCATAATGATTTATTATAATGATAATAATGACTTATTATAATGATAATAATGACTTATTATAATGATAATAATGATTTATTATAATGATACTAATGATTTATTATTATGATATTAATGATTTATTATAATGAAAATAATGATTTATTATAATGAAACTAATGATTTATTATAATGATAGTAATGATTTATTATAATGATAATAATGATTTATTATAATGATAATACTGATTTATTATAATGATAATAATGATGTATTATAATGATAATAATGATTTATTATAATGATAATAATGATTTATTACAATGATACTAATGATTTATTATAATGACAATGATGTATTATAATGATAATAATGATTTATTATAATGATAATAATGATTTATTATAATGATACTAATGATTTATTATAATGATAATGATGTATTATAATGATAATAATGATTTATTATAATGATGATAATGATTTATTATAATGATAATAATGATTTATTATAATGATAATAATGATTTATTATAATGATAATAATGATTTATTATAATGATAATAATGATGTATTATAATGCTAATAATGATTTATTATAATGATATTAATGATTTATTATAATGATCATAATGATTTATTATGATGATAATAATGATGTATTATAATGATAATAATGATTTATTATAATGATAATAATGATTTATTATAATGATAATGATGATTTATTATAATGATAATAATTATTTATTATAATGATAATAATGATTTATTATAATGATAATAATGATTTATTATAATGATAATAATGATTTATTATAATGATAATAATGATTTATTAAAATGATAATAATGATTTATTATAATGATAATGATGTATATTAATGATAATAATGATTTATTATAATGATAATAATGATTTATTATTATGATAATAATGATTTATTATAATGATAATGATGTATTATAATGATAATAATGATTTAATGTAATGATAATAATGATTTATTATAATGATAATAATGATTTATTATAATGATAATAATGATTTATTATAATGATAATAATGATTTATTATAATGATACTAATGATTTATTATAATGATAATGATGTATTATAATGATAATAATGATATATTATAATGAAAATAATGATTTATTACTATGATAATAATGATTTATTATAATGATAATGATGTATTATAATGATAATAATGATTTATTATAATGATAATGATGTATTAGTATGATAACAATGATTTATTATAATGATAATTATGATTTATTATAATGATAATAATGATTTATTTTTATGATAATAATGAGTTATTATAATGATAAAAATGATTTATTATAATGATAAAAATGATTTATTACAATGATAATAATGATTTAGTATAATGATAATGATGATGTAATATAATGATAATAATGATGTATTATAATGATAATAATTATTTATTATAATGATAATAATGATTTATTATACTGATAATAAGGATGTAATATAATGATAATAATGATTTATTATAATGATAATTATGATTTATTATAATGATAATAATGATTTATTGTAATGATTCTAATGATTTATTAAAATGATAATGATGAATTATAATAATAATAATGATTTATTTTAATGATAATAATAATTTATTACAATGATAATAATGATTTATTATAATGATAAAAATGATTTATTATAATGACAATAATGATTTATTATAATGATAATAATGATTTATGTAATGATAATGATGATTTATTATAAAGATTATAATGATTTATTATAATGATAAGAACGTTTTATTATAATGATACTAATGATTTATTTAAATGATAATAATGATATATTATAATGATAATAATGATGTATTATAATGATAATAATGATTTATTATAATGATAATAATGACTTATTATAATGATAATAATGACTTATTATAATGATAATAATGATTTATTATAATGATACTAATGATTTATTATAATGATAATAATGATTTATTATAATGAAAATAATGATTTATTATAATGAAACTAATGATTTATTATAATGATAGTAATGATTTATTATAATTATAATAATGATTTATTATAATGATAATACTGATTTATTATAATGATAATAATGATGTATTATAATGATAATAATGATTTATTATAATGATAATAATGATTTATTACAATGATACTAATGATTTATTATAATGACAATGATGTATTATAATGATAATAATGATTTATTATAATGATAATAATGATTTATTATAATGATACTAATGATTTATTATAATGATAATGATGTATTATAATGATAATAATGATTTATTATAATGATGATAATGATTTATTATAATGATAATAATGATTTATTATAATGATAATAATGATTTATTATAATGATAATAATGATTTATTATAATGATAATAATGATGTATTATAATGCTAATAATCATTTATTATAATGATATTAATGATTTATTATAATGATCATAATGATTTATTATGATGATAATAATGATGTATTATAATGATAATAATGATTTATTATAATGATAATAATGATTTATTATAATGATAATGATGTATTATAATGATAATAATGATTTATTATAATGATAATAATGATTTATTATAATGATAAAAATGATTTATTATAATGATACTAATGATTTATTATAATGATAATGATGTATTATAATGATAATCATGATTTATTATAATGATAACAATGATTTATTATAATGATAATAATGATTCATTATAATGATAATAATGATTAATTATAATGATAATGATTATTTATTATAATGATAATAATGATTTATTATAATGATAATAATGATGTATTATAATGATAATAATGATTTATTATAATGATAATAATGATTTATTATAATGATAATGATGTATTATAATGATAATAATGATTTATTACAATGATAATAATGATTTATTATAATGATAATAATGATTTATTATAATGATAAAAATGATTTATTATAATGATAATAATGATGTATTATAATGACAATAATGATTTATTATAATGATAATGATGTATTATAATGATAATAATGATTTATTATAATGATAATAATGATTTATTATAATGATAATAATGATTTATTATAATGATAATAATGATTTATTATAATGATAATAATGATGTATTATAATGATAATAATGATTTATTATAATGATAATGATGTATTATAATGATAATAATTATTTATTATAATGATAATAATGATTTATTATAATGATAATAATGATTTATTATAATTATAATAATGATTTATTATAATGATAATAATGATTTATTATAATGATAATAATAATTTATTATAATGATAATAATGATTTTTTATATTGATAATAATTATTTAATTTAATGATAATAATGATTTATTATAATGCTAAAATGATTTATTATAATGATAATAATGATTTATTATAATGATAATGATTTAATGTAATGATACTAATGATTTATTATAATGATCATAATGATTTATTATAATGATAATAATGATATATTATAATGATTATAAATTTATTATAATGATAAAAATGATTTATTATAATGATAATAATATATTATAATGATAATAATGATTTATTATAAGGATAATTATGATTTATTATAATGATAATAATGATGTATTATAATGACAATAATGATTTATTATAATGATTATGATGTATTATAATGATAATAATGATGTATTATAATGATAATAATGATTTATTATAATGATAATAATGATTTATTATAATTATAATAATGATTTATTATAATGATAATAATGATTGTTTATAATGATAATAATGATGAATTATAATGATAATAATGAATTATTATAATGATAATTATGTATTATAATGAAATAATTATTTATTATAATGATAATAATGATTTATTATAATGATAATAATGATTTATTTTAATTATAATTATGATTTATTATAATGATAATAATGATTTATTATAATGATAATAATGATTTATTATAATGATAATGATTTATAATAATGATACTAATGATTTATTATAACGATAATAATGATTTATTATAATGATAATAATGATTTATTATAATGATAATGATGTATTATAATGATAATAATGATTTACTATAATGATAATAATGATTTATTATAATGATAATAATGATTTATTATAATGATAATAATGATTTATTATAATGATAATAATGATTTATTATAATGATAATAATGATGTATTATAATGATAATAATGATTTATTATAATGATAATGATGTATTATAATGATAATAATTATTTATTATAATGATAATAATTATTTATTATAATGATAATAATGATTTATTATAATTATAATAATGATTTATTATAATGATAATAATGATTTATTATAATGATAATAATAATTTATTATAATGATAATAATGATTTTTTATATTGATAATAATTATTTAATTTAATGATAATAATGATTTATTATAATGCTAAAATGATTTATTATAATGATAATAATGATTTATTATTATGATAATGATTTAATGTAATGATACTAATTATTTATTATAATGATCATAATGATTTATTATAATGATAATAATGATATATTATAATGATAATAAAGTTATTATAATGATAAAAATGATTTATTATAATGATAATAATATATTATAATGATAATAATGATTTATTATAAGGATAATTATGATTTATTATAATGATAATAATGATGTATTATAATGACAATAATGATTTATTATAATGATTATGATGTATTATAATGATAATAATGATTTATTATAATGATAATAATGATTTATTATAATGATAATAATGATTTATTATAATTATAATAATGATTTATTATAATGATAATAATGATTTATTATAATGATAATGATGTATTATAATGATAATAATGATTTATTATAATGATAATAATGATTTATTATAATGATAAAAATGATTTATTATAATGATACTAATGATTTATTATAATGATAATGATGTATTATAATGATAATCATGATTTATTATAATGATAACAATGATTTATTATAATGATAATAATGATTCATTATAATGATAATAATGATTAATTATAATGATAATGATTATTTATTATAATGATAATAATGATTTATTATAATGATAATAATGATGTATTATAATGATAATAATGATTTATTATAATGATAATAATGATTTATTATAATGATAATGATGTATTATAATGATAATAATGATTTATTACAATGATAATAATGATTTATTATAATGATAATAATGATTTATTATAATGATAAAAATGATTTATTATAATGATAATAATGATGTATTATAATGACAATAATGATTTATTATAATGATAATGATGTATTATAATGATAATAATGATTTATTATAATGATAATAATGATTTATTATAATGATAATAATGATTTATTATAATGATAATAATGATTTATTATAATGATAATAATGATGTATTATAATGATAATAATGATTTATTATAATGATAATGATGTATTATAATGATAATAATTATTTATTAAAATGATAATAATGATTTATTATAATGATAAAAATGATTTATTATAATTATAATAATGATTTATTATAATGATAATAATGATTTATTATAATGATAATAATAATTTATTATAATGATAATAATGATTTTTTATATTGATAATAATTATTTAATTTAATGATAATAATGATTTATTATAATGCTAAAATGATTTATTATAATGATAATAATGATTTATTATAATGATAATGATTTAATGTAATGATACTAATGATTTATTATAATGATCATAATGATTTATTATAATGATAATAATGATATATTATAATGATTATAAATTTATTATAATGACAAAAATGATTTATTATAATGATAATAATATATTATAATGATAATAATGATTTATTATAAGGATAATTATGATTTATTATAATGATAATAATGATGTATTATAATGACAATAATGATTTATTATAATGATTATGATGTATTATAATGATAATAATGATGTATTATAATGATAATAATGATTTATTATAATGATAATAATGATTTATTATAATTATAATAATGATTTATTATAATGATAATAATGATTGTTTATAATGATAATAATGATGAATTATAATGATAATAATGAATTATTATAATGATAATTATGTATTATAATGAAATAATTATTTATTATAATGATAATAATGATTTATTATAATGATAATAATGATTTATTTTAATTATAATTATGATTTATTATAATGATAATAATGATTTATTATAATGATAATAATGATTTATTATAATGATAATGATTTATAATAATGATACTAATGATTTATTATAACGATAATAATGATTTATTATAATGATAATAATGATTTATTATAATGATAATGATGTATTATAATGATAATAATGATTTACTATAATGATAATAATGATTTATTATAATGATAATAATGATTTATTATAATGATAATAATGATTTATTATAATGATAATAATGATTTATTATAATGATAATAATGATGTATTATAATGATAATAATGATTTATTATAATGATAATGATGTATTATAATGATAATAATTATTTATTATAATGATAATAATTATTTATTATAATGATAATAATGATTTATTATAATTATAATAATGATTTATTATAATGATAATAATGATTTATTATAATGATAATAATAATTTATTATAATGATAATAATGATTTTTTATATTGATAATAATTATTTAATTTAATGATAATAATGATTTATTATAATGCTAAAATGATTTATTATAATGATAATAATGATTTATTATTATGATAATGATTTAATGTAATGATACTAATTATTTATTATAATGATCATAATGATTTATTATAATGATAATAATGATATATTATAATGATAATAAAGTTATTATAATGATAAAAATGATTTATTATAATGATAATAATATATTATAATGATAATAATGATTTATTATAAGGATAATTATGATTTATTATAATGATAATAATGATGTATTATAATGACAATAATGATTTATTATAATGATTATGATGTATTATAATGATAATAATGATTTATTATACTGATAATAATGATTTATTATAATGATAATAATGATTTATTATAATTATAATAATGATTTATTATAATGATAATAATGATTTTTTATAATGATAATAATGATGAATTATAATGATAATAATGAATTATTATAATGATAATTATGTATTATAATGAAATAATTATTTATTATAATGATAATAATGATTTATTATAATGATAATAATGATTTATTTTAATTATAATTATGATTTATTATTATGATAATAATGATTTATTATAATGATAATAATGATTTATTATAATGATACTAATGATTTATTATAACGATAATAATGATTTATTATAATGATAATAATGATTTATTATAATGATAATGATGTATTATAATGATAATAATGATTTATTATAATGATAATAATGATTTATTATAATGATAATAATGATGTATTATAATGATAATAATGATGTATTATAATGATAATAATGATTTATTATAATGATAATTATGTATTATAATGATAATAATGATTTATTATAAGGATAATAATGATTTATTACAATGATAATAATGATTTAATATAATGATAATGATGTATTATAATGATAATAATGATTTATTATAATGATAATGATGTATTATAATGATAATAATGATTTATTATAATGACAATAATGATGTATTATAATGATAATAATGATTTATTATAATGATAATGATGTATTATAATGATAATAATTATTTATTATGATGATAATAATAGTTTATTATAATGATAATAATGATTTATTATAATTATAATAATGATTTATTATAATGATAATAATGATTTATTATAATGATAATAATGATTTATTAAAATGATAATAATGATTTTTTATATTGATAATAATGATTTATTTTAATGATAATAATGATTTATTACGATGCAAAAATGATTTATTATAATGATAATAATGATTTATTATAATGATAATGATTTATTATAATGATACTAATGATTTATTATAATGATAATAATGATTTATTGTAATGATAATAATGATTTATTATAATGATAATAATGATTTATTATAATGATAATAATGATTTATTATAATGATAAAAATGATTTATTATAATGATAATAATGATTTATTATAATGATAATAATGATTTATTATAATGATAATGATTTATTATAATGATAATAATGATTTACTATAATGATAATACTGATTTATATTAATGATAATAATGATTTATTATTATGATAATAATGATTTATTATAATGATAATGATGATTTATTATAATGATAATAATGACTTATTATAATGATAATGATTTATTATAATGATAATAATGATTTATTATAATGATAATGATGATTTATTATAATGATAATAATGATTTATTATAATGATAATAATGATTTATTAAAATGATAATAATGATTTATTATAATGATAATGATGTATATAAATCATAATAATGATTTATTATAATGATAATAATGATTTATTATAATGATAATAATGATTGATTATAATGATAATGATGTATTATAATGACAATAATGATTTATTATAATGATAATAATGATTTATTATAATGATAATAATGATGTATTATAATGATATAATGATTCATTATAATGATAATAATGATTTATTATAATGATAATGATGATTTATTATAATGATAAAAATTATTTATTATATTGATAATAATGATTTATTATAATGATAATAATGATTTATTATAATGATAATAATGATTTATTATAATTATAATAATGATTTATTATAATGATAATAATGATTTATTATAATGATAATAATGATGAATTATAATGATAATAATGATTTATTATAATGATAATGATGTATTATAATGAAATAATTATTTATTATAATGATAATAATGATTTATTATAATGATAACAATGATTTATTTTAATTATAATTATGATTTATAATAATGATAATAATGATTTATTATAATGATAATACTGATTCATTATAATGATAATGATTTATTATGATGATACTAATGATTTATTTTAATGATAATAATGATTTATTATAATGATAATGATGTATAATAATGATAATAATGATGTATTATAATGATAATAATGATTTATTATAATGATAACAATTATTTATATAATGATAATAATGATTTATTATAATGATAATAATGATTTATTATAATGATAATAATGATTTATTATAATGATAATCATGATTTATTATAATGATAATGATGTATTACAATGATAATAATGATTTATTATAATGATAATAATTATTTATTATAATGATAATAATGATTTATTATAATGATAATAATGATTTATTATAATGATAATAATGATTTATTATGATGATAATAATGATTTATTATAATGATAATAATGATTTATTATACTGATAATAATGATTTATTATAATGATAATAATGATTTATTATAATGATAATAATGATTTATTATAATGATAATAATGATTTATTAAAATGATAATAATGATTTATTATAATGATAATGATGTATATAAATGATAACATTGATTTATTATAATGATAATAATGATTTATTATAATGATAATAATTATTAATTATAATGATAATGATGTATTATAATGATAATAATGATTTATTATAATGATAATAATGATTTATTATAATGATAATAATGATTAATTATAATGATAATGATGTATTATAATGATAATCATGATTTATTATAATGATAATAATGATTTATTAAAATGATAATAATGATTTATTATAATGATAATAATGATTTATTATAATGATAATAATGATTTATTATAATGATAATAATGATTTATTATAATGATAATAATGATTTATTATAATGATAATAATGATTTATTATAATGATAATAATGATTTATTATAATGATAATAATGATTTATTATAATGATACTAATGATTTATTATAATGATAATAATGATTTATTTTAATGATAATAATGATTTATTATGATGATAATAATGATTTATTATAATGATAATAATGATGTATTATAATGATAATAATGATTTATTATAATGATAATGATGTATTATAATGATAATAATTATTTATTATGATGATAATAATGATTTATTATAATGATAATAATGATTTTTTATATTGATAATAATGATTTATTATAATGATAATAATGATTTATTATAATGCTAAAAATGATTTATTATAATGATAATAATGATTTATTATAATGATAATGATTTATTATAATGGTACTAATGATTTATTATAATGATAATAATGATTTATTATAATGATAATAATGATTTATTATAATGATAATAATGATTTATTATAATGATAATAATGATTTATTATAATGATAATGATTTATTATAATGATAATAATGATTTATTTTAATGATAATAATGATTTATTATAATGATAATAATGATTTATTATAATGATAATAATGATTTATTATAATGATAATGATTTATTATAATGATAATAATGATTTATTATAATGATAATAATGATTTATTATAATGATAATAATGGTTTATTATAATGATACTAATGATTTATTATAATGATAATGATGATTTATTATAATGATTATAATGATTTATTATAATGATAATAATGATTTATTATAATGATAATGGTGTATTATAATGATAATAATGATTTATTATAATGATAATAATGATTTATTATAATGATAATAATGATTTATTATAATGATACTAATGATTTATTATAATGATAATAATGATTTATTATAATGATAATCATGATTTATTATAATGATAATGATTTATTATAATGATAATAATGATTTATTATACTGATAATAATGATTTATTATAATGATAATAATGATTTATTTTAATGATAATAATGATTTATTATAATGATAATAATGATTTATTATAATGATAATAATGATTTATTATAATGATAATAATGATTTATTATAATGATAATAATGATTTATTATAATGATACTAATGGTTTATTATAATGATAATAATGATTTATTATAATGATAATAATGATTTATTATAATGATAATTATGTATTATAATGATAATAATGATGTATTATAATGATAATAATGGTTTATTATAATGATACTAATGATTTATTATAATGATAATAATGATTTATTATAATGATAATAATGATTTATTATAATGATAATAATGATTTATTATAATGATAATAATGATTTATTATAATGATAATAATGATTTATTATAATGATAATAATGATTTATGATAATGATAATAATGATTTATAATAATGATAATAATGATTCATTTTAATGATAATAATGAATTAATATAATTATAATAATGATTTATTATAATGATAATAATGATTTATTATAATGATAATAATGATTTATTATAATGATAATGATGTATTATAATGATAATAATTATTTATTATGATGATAATAATGATTTATTATAATGATAATAATGATTTTTTATATTGATAATAATGATTTATTATAATGATAATAATGATTTATTATAATGCTAAAAATGATTTATTATAATGATAATAATGATTTATTATAATGATAATGATTTATTATAATGATACTAATGATTTATTATAATAATAATAATGATTTATTATAATGATAATAATGATTTATTATAATGATAATAATGATTTATTATAATGATAATAATGATTTATTATAATGATAATAATGATTTATTATAATGATAATGATTTATTATAATGATAATAATGATTTATTTTAATGATAATAATGATTTATTATAATGATACTAATGATTTATTATAATGATAATGATGATTTATTATAATGATTATAATGATTTATTATAATGATAATAATGATTTATTATAATGATAATAATGATTTATTATAATGATAATAATGATTTATTATAATGATACTAATGATTTATTATAATGATAATAATGATTTATTATAATGATAATCATGATTTATTATAATGATAATGATTTATTATAATGATAATAATTATTTATTATACTGATAATAATGATTTATTATAATGATAATAATGATTTATTTTAATGATAATAATGATTTATTATAATGATAATAATGATTTATTATAATGATAATAATGATTTATTATAATGATAATAATGATTTATTATAATGATAATAATGATTTATTATAATGATACTAATGGTTTATTATAATGATAATAATGATTTATTATAATGATAATAATGATTTATTATAATGATAATTATGTATTATAATGATAATAATGATGTATTATAATGATAATAATGGTTTATTATAATGATACTAATGATTTATTATAATGATAATAATGATTTATTATAATGATAATAATGATTTATTATAATGATAATAATGATTTATTATAATGATAATAATGATTTATTATAATGATAATAATGATTTATGATAATGATAATAATGATTTATAATAATGATAATAATGATTCATTATAATGATAATAATGAATTAATATAATTATAATAATGATTTATTATAATGATAATAATGATTTATTATAATGATAATAATGATTTATTATAATGATAATAATGATTTAATCTAATGATAATAATGATTTATTATAATGGAAATAATTATTTATTGTAATGATTATAGTGATTTATTATAATGATAATAATAGAAGAGCTAATTCTTTATTGATATTTGCATATATAGTGTCCCCTCGCGTGACATGGTCGTAAAATACTCTTAAATATATTTTAATTCATGCAAACATCATATTATGAAGCCATTGATAGTAGTGATTTCAAAAGGGGAAAAAAATATGACTTGAGTGCCAACAACTAGACTCAAAACTAAAACCGCGTTCCATCCTTAGTTGTAAAGTTTGAACTGTTTGTTAGAAATTATGTCATTGCGTTAAAATTTGAGACAATCACAAATTTAGTATAATACATTAACACTCGGCTCAAAATCAACTGGCAACCCCATTACATTGTTGATAACCACTGGGTTAGATGATCTACATAAAATCTAAACGCCATTTTTTATGCGAGAATTATCAGAGATCATGAGGGTAAACCCCATTACAAATTTAAATATATATGACATCTTGTGGGGGAGAAAGTGGAAGTGGTCCCGAATTAACATGACCAACCTCTTAGTGACCCATGCGAGCAAAAGCGGCTAACAAATTAAAAACATGAAAACTATTTTTAATGAAATTCAAATAATATTTATAGGACACTAATCCGGAGTTTTCCTACTTTTCTGACTATTGGGGGCGAAAACACAGTAAAAATAATGTAATAAAGTGTTAATGAAAAACCAACAGTGACCCTAACCCTAACCCTGACCCTAACCCTAACCCTAACCCTGACCCTAACCCTAACCCTAACCCTAACCCTAACACTAACCCTAACCCTAACCCTGACCCTAACCCTAACCCTGGCCCTAATCCTAACCCTAATCCTAACCCTGACCCTAACCCTAAAGCTAACCCTAACACTAACCCTAACCCTGACCCTAACACTAACCCCAACCCTGACCCTGACCGTAACCCTGACCCTAACCCTAACCCTAACCCTAACCCTAACTCTGATCCTAACCCTAACCCTAACCCTAACCCTAACCCCAACCCTCATCCTGACCCTGAC